>NC_088372.1:17319740-17354740 GCF_034508935.2 Berghia stephanieae | reverse complement strand
TCATTACGAGGGAAGGGACGTCACGACTGTTGAAGCCTATTAGCCGCACTGATTATAAGTATTTATTACAACATTTTGACACACCGATGAGGGAATTGCAAAATGCCACCTGACAGCGTCTTGCATTTTTTTGAATCGTTTGTGTAAAGCTTTGAATGATGCGTTGGACCTATGTGGTTCTGATTTTTTTTTCTTCTGGTGACGGGCAAGTAAGCCGAGATTTTAGTTTATTTCAAAGCGTCAAAACAAAAAGACAGAACAGAAACAAACAAATAGAAAAACAAAAACAAAAGACAAACAAACAAACAAAAAACTATCACAGTGTTGCGCGCGCATTACTCCCCTTTGTTATTTATCATAAAGTAATGTAACAAGTTTTGGTGACCCAAATCAAATTAAGCTCAGTTCGGGGCAAGGTGAAGGTTAACATTCAGTGTGAATTGTTTTTGACTGGTTTATTTACTAAGGTGAGGAGGAGAGGGGAATATAATATTGCTTTGACATAGTCTAGGTACTGCATTTATGAGAATTTACTAACCGCATACCATCGTAGCCTTTGTAAACGCGAGCCTGACACAGTGGCCAAAAAAAAAAAAAAAAAAAAAAAAAAAAAAAAAACTCCAAAAATAAAAAAAAACAACTAAGAATACAAGACGATCACTACCTACAGAAATTTGACCAGTGGGTTGTATTCAATAGTTAAAACCAATGACAAATTTTTGTTTCTTTGAGCAAGGAGAATGACAAAGAATTACTCTCAATACAATAGCGTAACAAAATTCACAGAATAATTAGGTCTGGAAAAGATGCAAAATCGCCTAAAAAATTACAAGATATCTATCTAATTAATACATGCAACACCTCTCTAAAGACTCCCTAATTAAATAAGATCAGAAGTAAAAGAAAAAGAAAAAAAAACCCAAACAAACCCAACAAAACAAAAAACAAAACAAATAACAAACAAACAAATAAAAAAAAAAGATTAACTTGAGGCCATTACAACAAATTATCAATTCAAACATCTAGAACAAACACCCATCTACATTTTTTTCTGTCCCTACACAGTTGGTTTACGGAATGAGCTCCCTCAAGAATTGATAGAAAACAACAACAATAGGCAAAATACACTTCCCTCGTAACGTAGTAACTAGTAACTGGTTCTAAACTATCGGAACGATGGCGGACACCCTTATGAAATAATTTTCTCAGACGAGCATAAAAACGAATCCATAAGAGAAATACACTATAAATATGATCATTTTTGACTTTTATACATTCTGATCACATGGCATGTGAAAAAGTTCTTGCCAGCATGAGGAATAAAGAGTACCGATTTTCTTTGTTTAGAACCAAGCTGTTCATTGCCTGCGGACGTGAGGTCAGAGTATTGAATACAATTTACAAACATCTTAGAAACGTGACAAATATTACCAAATAATGAAAAGATCACAGCGTATATTTTGAAATGTGTATCTGTGTGGGATTGTGGGTGTGTGTATGTGTTTGTATGTTCGTGAGTGTTTCTACGTGTGTATGAATGTCTTTGAAATTCAAAGGTGTGAACTATCGTCTGTATTCTCTTTACAAAAGGCGATTACAACGACCACAAAGAAGAAGGAGAAAAAGAAGAAGAAGAAGTAGTAGTAGTAGTAGTAGTAGTAGTAGTAGTAGTAGTAGTAGTAGTAGTAGTAGTAGTAGTAGTAGTAGTAGTAGTAGTAGTAGTAAGTAGTAAGTAGTAATAGTAGTAGTAGTAGTAGTAGTAGTAGTAGTAGTAGTAGTAGTAGTAGTAGTAGTAGTAGTATAGTAGTAGTAAGTAGTAGTAGTAGTAGTAGTATAGTAGTAGTAGTAGTAGTAGTAGTAGTAGTAGTAGTAGTAGTAGTAGTAGTAGTAGTAGTAGTAGTAGTAGTAGTAGAAACAGTAGTAGTAGTAGTAGTAGTAGTAGTAGTAGTAGTAGTAGTAGTAGTAGTAGTAGTAGTAGTAGTAGTAGTAGTAGTAGTAGTAGTAGTAGTAGTAGTAGTAGTAGTAGTAGTAGTATAATATATAATAAATAGTAAGTAGTAGTAGTAGTAGTAGTAGTAGTAGTATAGTAGTAGTAGTAGTTAAGTAGTAAGTAATATATAGTAGTAGTAGTAGTAGTATAGTAGTAGTAGTAGTAGTAGTAGTAGTAGATAGTAGTAGTAGTAGTAAGTAGTAGTAGTAATAGTAGTAGTAGTAGTAGTATAGTAGTAGTAGTAGTAGTAGTAGTAGTAGTATAGTAGTAGTAGTATATAGTAGTAGTAGAGTAAGTAGTAGTAGTAGTTAGAGTAGTAGTAGTGTATGTAGTATAGTAGTTAGTAGTAGTAGTAGTAGTAGTATAGTATAGTATAGTAGTAGTAGTATAGAAGAAGAAGAAGAAGAAGAAGAAGAAGAAGAAGAAGAAGAAGAAGAAGAAGAAGAAGAAGAAGAAGAAGAAGAAGAAGAAGAAGAAATATTAGAGAAGTAAGTGTCATGCTATAAACTAATGAAGGCTACGCGTTCTCGATACCATCAATAGACAGCATAACATCAAAGGTAATTTACAAATTAGGGAATAAAGTCAACTTCACTCGGCTCTTTATTATTAATTTTAGATTGCCTGCTAGTCAATAGTTCTCACTGAACAAATCATTTCAATTATTCTATAAACGTGAAAGGTTACATTTTTTTGTGATGGAATGATTTCTGGCTGTCAGATATTGTAAGTATTTTAGCTTAATGCAAAGCATCAATAGACAGTATAACACCAAAGGTTACATATCACATTGTGTGTTGATTACGATTGACTTGACTGGCAGCAAGTGGTCAGCAATTTACTTGATGGCATTATATAGTCATTCAGAGTCTTTATGCCCATAGAGCCAAAGTATATCCCTGTTTCTATAGCGTGAAATGGAATATAACAATAATTGCTTGTTACCATTTATATAGGACGCTAGTCTATGAAAAATAATAGTTTCGTCCATATCTAACAAACCCAGCTAACCTATCACTGCTAGCTGGACAAGAGGGGTTGGAGGTCAGAAAATAATCTCGATTGCTCCCAAGATGGAGCTCGGCCCCTTTGCGTGTGAAGTGAGTGCTCTAGCAACTAAACTTAATGGTAAACACATTTATTGAATAAAACTTGTTTTGACGATGGAAAGTTTGGTGTCAAGGATAATCAAATCTCTGACTTGGTGGGGAAGGGGTTGGCAGTACTATGGGCCAATACTTGTCACTCACTCAATGTTTTCCATCTTGTTGAGATCCCAAAACAATACCAGGATGACGTAAGTTTTGGCCACATTTTGTCAGCTCAGTGTCCGAAAGAACAGACACATCTTAATTGACTTAAGTTTTGGCCACATTTTGTCAGCTCAGTGTCCGAGAGAACAGATACATCTTCATTGACTTACGTTTTGGCCACATTTTGTCAGCTCAGTGTCCGAGAGAACAGATACATCTTCATTGACTTACGTTTTGGCCACATTTTGTCAGCTCAGTGTCCGAGAGAACAGACACATCTTAATTGACTTACGTTTTGGCCACATTTTGTCAGCTCAGTGTCCGAGAGAACAGATACATCTTCATTGACTTACGTTTTGGCCACATTTTGTCAGCTCAGTGTCCGAGAGAACAGATACATCTTCATTGACTTACGTTTTGGCCACATTTTGTCAGCTCAGTGTCCGAGAGAACAGACACATCTTCATTGACAATGTGAGTAATTCCATTGGCTGTCAGGAGCTGTATTATCGATTTTAATTTAAGTACGTAACTACGCCCACACCCAGAAAATGGAAACAAAACAAAAATAAAACAAAACAATATATTTATCTAAAAAATGGTAAATGATTTATTTGCAAATTACATATTTTCGTATGTCGAGGATTGCACATTTTTTTGGGGGGGAAAATGATATTTTGTGAGTGATGTGCTGTATTGGCAGTTTCTAATTAAAAATTCAAATAAATTCCAAGCTGCCCGGAGAGCTATGGATCTAAAAAAAAAACTCAGTTTGACATTGATTCTTGTCTTTAGAAACCTGAAAACATCTGTTGCCAGAAATTTGACGGGATTAACGGAAAGTCCAAAAAAACCCAAACCAGTCAGCACTAGAAAAGAATATAAAAGCAAAATGAAGTCAGGCAAAAAGAAAATAATCATAATAACATAAGAAATCTCCTAACCCTTCCCGCCCCCTCTTCCCCCCCCCCCCAAAAAAAAGATATTCCCCTTAAAATCAAAATAATACACCCCCCCCCCCCAAAGAAGAATATAACTAACAAACAAACAAAAAAAACAACAACAAAAAGTAGCAAAATAAAAAACAAACAAAAGATAGTCAATAAAATAAATATAGAAGAGCTAGCAAATTTTAAAATTATTAAAAAAAAAACAAAAAAACAAAAATATCTAACAACAACTCCCTAGATTAAAAATGAGTTCAATGAGTTCGTTTATTTGGCAAAACCGTCCAAATTTCAACACGCGCGATATCGCTGATTTTTAGTCGTTTATTTAATTGTTCTTGCATTGAAATTAAACCTTGCATTCCATGTCCTTGGCGTTATGTTAAATAAATGTGATTAACCGACTCATTATGGTATTATGTCGGAAATTAATAGATAACTAACATTAAAAATTTTGAAAAAGAGCATTTGTATAGCGAAATATCCACTAAACGTGCTCAGAGCGCTTTACGAGGGGCCCCTGGCCAACAGCAACACTTGACATGTAGGACGAGACATGATGCCTGTTAGGCGATATTACATTTTTTTTTCGGACAGAGACAACGCTGTTAACGGCCAGGTACTCATTTTACACCTGAGTACGATGAGATAATGTGAGTAAAGAGTCTTTTCCAAGGACCGAACTATGTGCCGAGTGAGGCCCGAACCCAGGACCTTCCGATCCGAAAGCGAGTGTCATACAACTAGGTCGCATAGCCCGACATAGATTCCATACCGTTTTGAGAGGATAAGCCACTAATCATCTCCGATAATCATTTGTGGGTCAAGCATCATGTGATAAATATTTTGAAGTTGTCAACCCGTGTTAATGTAATCCGCGTCATTTGTCAAGACGGCTCAGAATGTCAATATGAATTATTCATGAAACTGCGAATAATTGACAACACGATTTTATTTATTTATTTTTTATATTGTTTACTTTGATTTATAATAAGTTTTATAATTTTAATTTATAACTTCGAAATTATAAGTCAATGTATGGTTTATAGTGGCAATATTTAACTGAATAGGGAATAATACTATGGAGTCAAAAAGTGATTCAAATATCATTAGAAGTATAAACCCACTCTGCCGGAGACCTGGATGAATACCTTGTGTAATTAACCTTCTGGTTTTCAGAGTGGTGGCATCTTTATTTTAAAGTCGAAGTACATGCTGGTCGTCAATTAATATTATCCATTCTCGTTCTTTTACGACCCATAATCATAAAAATCTGTCCATATATCCTGTTACTAAATATTGTTATAATATGATGATTCAATAAGTAACCCTTGGATTATTAGTTCCCCGAAGAACTTGTTATATACATGCTTACACAGATTAGGAACCGGAAAAGTAGAGGGTATTGGAGCAAATTGTACACCAATAGATTAACCTTTGTACACATTTTTTCATTAAAAATTAAAGTTAAGTAAAAGTAACGTTTTTATTATTACACACACACTCGAGACCATCAGTAAGTGTACTGATAATAATAATAATAATAATAATAATAATAATAATAATAATAATAATAATAATAATAATAATAATAATAATAATAATAATAATAATAATAATAATAATAATAATAAAAATAATACTAAGAAGAAGAAGAAGAAGAAAAAGAAGAAGAAGAAGAAGAAGAAGAAGAAAGAAGAAGAAGAAGAAGAAGAAGAAGAAGAAGAAGAAGAAGAAGAAGAAGAAGAAGAAGAAGAAAAGAAGAAAAAAGGGAATAATAATAATAATAATAATAATAATAATAATAATAATAATAATAATAATAATAATAATAATAATAATAATATATTAATAATAATAATAATAATGATAATAATAATGATAATAATAATAATAATAATAATAATAATAATAATAATATTATTATAATAATAATAATAATAATAATAATAAAATAATAATAATAATAATAATAATAATAATAATAATAATAACTTCTGTACTAGAAATTTGCACGATCAGTGTCAGGCTATGGTTTCACGAAAGCCACAATTCAAGTCCCACTGTCCCAGGAAATTGAGTCCTCAGAATATGCTCGCTAAAAAGAAGAAAAGTTGTGTCATCAAACTCTCTATTGTTTGGTTTCTAATAAATAACAATGTGAAATTGAACGTATGCTTATATTTAATGAAGAAAACAGATAGAATGGACGTTTCGGGTTTCCCCTTTATCAACAAGCAGGATGAATGAAACACTACAGATGAATGAGATGATGTGGTAGTGGCGTTGTTAAGATGATTCATCATTTCACATTGTTATTTATTTCTTCAAGCTTCGAGCAGCAACATTTACATATTGTGTTGGTTCCTGAATCTTTGGAAGTCTGCACGTAACGAGTTCTTCGAAATACTAAGAATGAATAGGTAACATGTTGTTGATTCATAAGATAGCATGACTATTTCAGTAGCAGAATATATGTGTCAGTGCATGATATAATCAGTCGGAAGGTGAAGATTTTGGGTTATCATTTTTTTTGTTGCAATTTCTGAAAGAATATGCTCCCCAGAGCATGTATATCTTTATTTAAAGTAAATCGGGTGATTTTTCATGAAGTTATGGTCAGATGTATGGGAAAGGTATCCAGTAACTTTTTTTCAAATTTCATACTTTTTCACCTTGAATAGCTTTGATATTTCCCGAAGATGTACAAAAAGGATTGATTTAATCATTTATGATAAGAATTAATTTTGGATAAAAATTGACCTTCTAACTAAACTTGTCAATATCTCAGTTCAAACCTTTTCACCATCCGACTGATTATATCATTCACTGTATCATATTGGCAGATTCTTAGGATTCCATGACGTAAAAGGGCTCGGATAGATGCTCTTTATTGACGACCAGCATATATATATTTAAGCTAGAAAAATATGTCACACTCTGACGTCAGAAGATGAATTTTTTTTTACATCACACTTTTCTTCCCTCTTTCCAATCCTAATACTCCGGTATAAAATTATGACCTGCCTTGTAACAACGCTCAGTTGGCATAACACTCACTCACACGCTTGCTAGAGGGACTGTATTACATACGCTACACAGAAACTCTATTTAATCCTTAAAAGTACGAGTATCTACATGTTGACACAAAAAAGGTGAACCATACAGATATGTCATTGACCTCATCAGGCCAAACCTTTTCCTTAATAATTTCTTTTCTTTCTTATTTCTCAACAAGGAAGTGTCAGACGATATTTGGTACTGAGCTATTCTTGACAAATACATTTTTTTCACATTATGGTCAGAATAAATCATTTCCCACAAATATCCACCCATAAATCTGATTACCAACGTGTCAAAAAAATCTTAACCTGAGACGTTTTCTCAGGTTATTACAGTCTCCAGTTTGGAACTTTTTAATAAGTTAGAGGGGTTGGGGGGATTCATCTAAAGGTTCGAAATTTGAAATATAGATTTTCTGGACGCAATGAAAAGAAAATGTCTTTTGTTATTGTTTATCAGGTTCTCAAACTTAGTGACCTGTTTGTTATATAGCTACCTATGTCTGGCAAATTATCGTCTTCATTAACCTAAATCAAACAAGATGGATAATTTGAGATGTCGACGATATGTCAAAATAAATTTTGTTTAAAATCGGGCAAGGCGTGGGGCGGGGGGGGGGGGGGTTAATAGGTATGATCCAGTAAATACTCTATTGTGCCCGGTACCCCCCCCCCTTTTTTTTTTCCCCCTTCTCACATCCCTTCGTAAAATCATAGCCTCGCACTATCAAGAAAAAATAAAAAGGCTCAATACATGGCGACAACTACCAAAAGGAAAGCAAATAGGGAAAAAACTGTGTGGTCAAATACTGGTTCCTATTTCAGATGAATTGCAAAAACATTCTTCCGGGTTACTGGGTACATATCCTGTTTCATTTTTCACTAGTAATGGTATATAATTTTCTAGTCTAAGTAAATACTGGTCGTCAAAAAGATCATCCATCCTCGCTCTTTTACGTCTCGCAATCCTAAGAATCTGCCTATGCACACTGCTACTGAAATAGCTATGCCACCTTCATGCACCCTATTCATCATAAGTGCTCCTAGGGACGGATTACATACATACTCCCTGGATTTTGGAACCAAAAGAGTAGAAGATAAATAAATAAGCAAAATAAAATTCCCGTTATTCATCCCATAGGGGAAATTTGTCTCTAGGATCTATTCCAAGGGAAGACTGGAATAACCCAGGCGTCAGCCCCAGTGCAGCGCCGCCAATTGAGCTAAGGCCTGGTGACTTGCTTAAAGCCACACAGCGTAGCGGAGGGTTATCGAACTCGATACCTTTCGGGTAGGAAGCAAAGACCGTACCGCTGAGCCACGCTGCCCCTTATCACGATATTTCTTCTCTGTTATGAATTATATTCGACGGTACAACCAATGGGAACGTTATTTATTGTCCTTGGGAAATATGTTAGCTTATCTTATTTAATGATTAATATACATAGGACTCATCCTTAAAATGCCCTAAGCAATAGGTTATAATGACAAAATCTCAAATAGCTTGTTATGAATCATTTACAAACAGTTTTTACATTTCTTTGAAAATGAAAAATATATCAATATGGCGATGTTTAGTCGAAAATAACTGACATGGACGACTGAATGTAATGAAACTTGTTCATACTTGTTCACAACTAACAACTAACTCACAAGACAGTTCATTAACCTAAATATAATGTCACAATGTTCTGGTGTTCAGATAGTAAGTTAAAAGAGATAGATATATGCCCCCCCCCCCCCAGCCCTCACCCGGAAGTTGCGTCACAATGCATCGTTCATCAAATCCCTTGCAGGTTGGAGACGAAGCCGTCAGCAGTGTCTCCCCTCACTGGGACAGAACCCAGACAGTTTTCCAATCCAGTTCGGAAGAAACGAAATCCTGGAACCTTGGGATCGATTTTTTTCAATGTCAACGCCCATCTTGTATCATATTACGAATCTCTCTTCGCTAGTGTTGGCAGCTCTGTGTTGACAGTCAGCAACAATGGGGCTAATTATTGTTAGAATTTTACAACGGTTTTGCAGTCTGCATGGATGTTTTAGACTCGTTTGGTCGTCATGAGGACTTTGTGGAACATCCAATTGCAGTTGACTTCAACGGTCCACAACAACAACGACAACAACATCAACAACAACAACAACAACAACAACAACAACAACAACAACAACAACAACAACGACAACAACAACAGCGCTACTCGGTGATCCAGGATCTATGAAAAGATATTCAAATATAAACAATTTTTAAAGATAATAGATAAATGAATTAATAAAAAAATTAATTAAATATTTTTAATGCATAAATAGATAATTAAATCTCGATGTAGAACAAAAGATCAACGTATCGAACGGGATGTTGACAGGATTGCTCAAACCAGTTATCATATGAAATGCTTGATACGCCTGGCTATTTCAGATTATTTAAAAAAAACAATAACTTACATAATATAATACAATTGACACAGCAGGTATAATTAAAATTATGTCAACATGTCTTGAGCAGTAATAGGAAATAGAGTTGGCCTTCACGCCAACCATTTCCAATAATAAGACGGAGCCAACAGGGCTTACAGGTTCAAGCTAGTTTAAATTAGTCTAATGAGGTATCATTTAAACCACCGTTGAACACTAATCTGGATTTCATCTAACGACATGACTTCCCTGTTCAAGCCAGTTTATACTGGGTCTAATAAGATATCATAAAAAACCTGACGTGGGTGATCATCATCTCCTTCTTCTTCTTCTTCTTCTTCTTCTTCTTCTTCTTCTTCTTCTTCTTCTTCTTCTTCTTCTTCTTCTTCTTCTTCTTCTCCTCATCCTCCCATGCTTCTTCTTCTTCTTCTTCTTCTTCTTCTTCTTCTTCTTCTTCTTCTTCTTCTTCTTCTTCTTCTTCTTCTTCTTCTTCTTCTTCTTCTTCTTCTTCTGCTTCTTTCATCGCATTCTCTCATCTCACTCAGGTGTAAAAGGAGTACCTGGCCGTTAACAGCATTGTTTCCGTCCGGAAAAATTATAATATCGCTAACAGGCGTCCTACGTGTTAAGTGTCGCTGTTGACCAGGGACCCCTTGTAAAGCGCTTTTAGCACGTTAGTGGATATTGCTCTATATAAAAGCTCAATTAAAAAAAAAAAAAAAATTGGTATGTATCCAGGTTTCCCGAAGAGTGACTATACACTTCCAAAGAGATAGGATACAGTTTCGACATCACACGCATGTGTTCCTATTGATGCCATCTTGCAAGATCAGAATTCATTATAATGACGCGTATAAACATTGCTTTATTTTGAAACTAGATATGATCTATCGTAATTTAAAAGATAAACTAAGTTATTATAAAATCGTGTTTCATCAATTATTGTCTGGATGTCTTCTTCGAGGAGAGCCAGGCTTTTTAAAAAATGAGCTTTATATAGTGCAGTATCCACTAAATGTGCTCAAAGCGCTTTTCAAGGTGTCCCTGGTCAACAGCAACATTTAACATGAAGGACGGGACATGACGTATTAGGCGATATTACAAATTTTCGGACAAAGACAACGCTGTTAACGGCCAGGTACTCATTTTACACATGAGTACGATAGGAGAATGTGAGTAAAGAGCCTTTTCCAAGGACTCAACCATACGCCGAGCGCGAGGCACGAACCCAGGACCTTCCGATCCGAAAGCGAGTGTCATACCACTAGACCACATAGCCGCACAAATATGCTTTTTGACCGAAATAATAAACTTGAGATCTTATTGACGTAAAGCAAATACCTACCGCGTAAGATCAGACTTACGTTCTCAGCTCTTTACTATAAACCCCAATTTCGGTCAAACGTTGAAAATTGACCGTGTACTAGAAGAGTCAACAACCGCTCTAGAAAATAAGTTTAATATGAACCACATCATGAACAGTACTTTTGTCCCCTTCTCGACTGTAAACCCCTCCCTCCCCTCCCCCCTCCCCCCCCCCCCCCCCACCTCACACACAACGTCGAACAATTTTTGAATAATATCTCAACAACCGTCAAGTGGAATTTGATGATAATGAGAGCGATCCATATTCATGTTTTCGTCCAACCAGGTCATCAATCACCTGATTTTTTGCTGTCCAACTATTGGATATTTCTTAACAAATGTAAATACGCTGCTTTGTTTACAAAAATTATAAACATACCCACGTGTCAAGCTGAATCGAATGACCAATCGTGATATTAGATATTTAAAAAGCTGTGAACACTTTTCACTAAGTGAGTCACGTTGAGCGCATTTTTCAATGTGATCAATGACCTCGAGCACATGGAAAGTTAATATAGATAGAATGCGCTTGGCCTAGGAGTTCACAACATTGCCATCCGGAAGTATAACGGACCAACACACAAACTCTGTGTAACCATGAACTTTTATAGTCTTGTTAATACAGTTCAGTGAGAACAACTCACAAACGCGGATTGCAAAAACAATAACAAAGGCCTGAGTGACGTCATCCGCATACTATCTATAGATCATGCCCATTAGAAAATGAGTTGTTGACATCAAATTATACATTATTTTTCGATATTAAATTGAACACATCGAGACAAGAAGCCTAGAGGCTTCATGCGTAGATACTCAACATCATGTCGATAAAGATAGCATTTGAGTATTGATGCAATGTGTTTCGGCAAAATACGTAAAACATCCGCCAGCCAGTTATAGATAGTATGCAGATGACGTCACTCGGGCCTTTGTGATTGTTTTTGCCATCCGCGTTTGTGAGTTGTTCTCACTAAACTGTATTAACAAGACTATAAAAGTTCATGGTTACACAGAGTTTGTGTGTCGGTCCGTTATACTTCCGGATGGCAATGTTGTGAACTCCTTGGCCAAGCGCATTATATCTATAACATACCGACTCAAATGCCTATGTGTGTCCTTTAATGTTTATAGTCTGATTGATATAAGATTGATCGAAATTGACGTCACTCAGGTTTATGTTTTTGTTTTTCGACATCCATATTTATGAGTAATTCTCTTTAACTGCATTAACTATAGTCCGTTCCACAACACGTGCGCCGATTTTTTGCCATTGGTTACAGTACAATACTTTGGGGTCTTTCTCCTTTACGGTAAATAAATAACGAAGGCTTCTGGGATGACTGAACTTTTAGATGGTTTACGTTAACAATATTATACACAGTGAATTATGTTGTGATTACGATCACTGAACTCCCCACAGGCTTGTGCGGCTATGTGGTCTTGTGGTATGACACTCGCTTTCGGATCGGAAGGTCCTGGGTTCGAGCCTCGCTCGACGCATAGTTGAGTCCTTGGAAAAGACTCTTTACTCACATTCTCTCACCGTACTCAGGAGTAAAATGAGTACCTGGCCGTTAACAGCGTTGTCTTTGTCCGAAAATTTGGATTATCGCCTAACAGGCGACATGTCTCGTCCTACATGTTAAATGTTGCTGTTGACCAGGGACCACTTGTAAAGCGCTTTGAGCACGTTAAATGGATATCGCGCTATATAAAAGCTCAATATTTTAATATATATTATTGACAAGAGGTTTACTTTTCACGAGATCCGTGTGCACTATTCGCTCACATTGCCACCTTGAATTCAAAATGACACAGCAAATTGTACAATTTGCACACACTTGACATAAACAGTTGTTACATTTTAATAGTGGAAAGTCAGAGGCGTAGCTTCTTGTTATTATTTCTACATCTACACTCATAAAAACTGATAACCAGGGGCGTGGCTATATTGGTTGATTTGGTGCCTAGCACCGCTCCATATTTTAAAAATGGATTACAGTATTTTTTAAAATAAAACTGAGAAATGGTACCTATATACCGCCTCTTACTTATTTGAGTAAGTTTCTGCTTTAACTTATTTTCTTCCTTTTGGATTTACAAATATAGCATGTTTTTAGTCATTTTCTTCTGATTCTGGCACCACCTTATACTGCAAGCATGCCACACCACTGCTGATAACAATATGGATTAATCATGCGCATTTGTCACAATGGGGACAATTCGATTCAGTAGTCTGATGTCACGCCGCCCGGCAACGACGGCTATCTTGGTTCTAAACAAAGAAAATCATTACTTTTTATTCTTCAAGCTGGCTAGAACTTTTCATATGTCTTGTGATTAGAATGTGTAAAAGTCAAAACATGATCAAGTTTATGTTTTTCCCCCTCTGGATACGCTTTTATGCTTTATATATGCTTTTTATATTTCATACGGGCGTCCGCCATTGTTCCGATAGATTAGAGCCAGTGTTGCTAAGTTACCATGCGTCATTATGAAGGAAGTGACGTTACGACTATTGAATCCTATTTACAAGTCGTTCTCCAGAGTGGCCAAACGCGGAATTTTTTTTTCATGGCATGCGGGTAAGAGCAATACTGTTTATAGTTTGCCAACAATCAGGAACTCAGAGTGAAGAGGTCAAATTAATAATGATGTCATAAACATACGTTTATCTATTTATTTATCTATTTCTTTATTGATTTATTTATATAATTCTTTCCTTTTTTTTGGACTTCTTCATTTATGGGTTTGTTTTTGGGTTTGTTTTTTTGTTTTGTTTTTTGACCTTTTTTTTATTTATTAATTTTTTAAAAAATTAAAAAGGTCAATATACACCTGTTTATAGTCGTATTTAAAAGACGGAGATCATTCTAAATTGGCAAAGCAACGACAAACATTGGGTGTCTCCCATTCCTGAGGTTAAAAAAGAAAAAAAATAATGATGTCATTTTAATTATATAGATAGAATGCGCTTGGCCAAGGAGTTCACAACATTGCCATCCGGAAGTATAACGGACCAACACATACACTCTGTGTAACCATGAACTTTTATAGTCTGGTTAATACAGTTTAGTGAGAACAATTCACAAACGCGGATGGCAAAAACAATAACAGAGGCCTGAGTGACGTCATCTGCATACTATCTATCCTCTTGTTATTGAAACCTCCGATTCCTTTAAAAGCGTATGCTGTAAAAAACTTGTTGTCGTCCAAACAATTCATCAATCACATGATTTGTTGCTGTCCAACGATTAGATTTTTCTTCAGAAATGTAAACACGCTGCTTTGTTTATGATAGTTGTCAGCATACCCATGTGTCAAGCTGAACAAAATGACCATTCGTGATGTTAGATATTTCAAAAACTGTGAACGGTTTTCACTATGTAGGTCACTTTGAGCACAGTTTGCAATGTGAACAATGACCTGGGCCATGGAAAAGAAATATAGATCATGCCCATTATGCATCTCTTGTTATTGAAACCTCCGATTCCTATAGATAGTATGCAGATGACGTCACTCAGGCCTTTGTTATTGTTTTTGCCATCCGCGTTTGTGAGTTGTTCTCACTAAACTGTATCAACCAGACTATAAAAGTTCATGGTTACACACAGATTTGTGTGTTGGTCCGTTATACTTCCGGATGGCAATGTTGCGAACTCCTTGGCCAAGCGCATTCTATCTATAAAAGGGTATACTGTAAAAAAAACTTACGTGGAATTTAATGTCCTAAAAGAAGAATGAAAAACATGAACCGTGATCGACTGGTGATGCCTTGTGCGACCTTTATAAGCTGCCTTGGTCAATAGTTCGTCTCTGATTATGTCTTTGTGAAAGGCATTTCTCCTCGCCCTATCGCATACGGGCGTATAAGCACCTAACGGGCTGCTTGTGTCCTCCAAAATGTTTTGGGCCATTTACACGCAGGGGCAAAGCATTGGGATATACCCGCACGATTATTATTATTATTATTATTATTATTATTATTATTATTATTATTATTATTATTATTATTATTATTATTATTATTATTAATATTATTATTATTATTATTATTATTATTATTATTATTATCATTATTATCATTATTATTATTATTATTATTATTATTATTATTATTATTATTATTATATTATTATTATTATTATTATTATTATTATTACCAGCATCATCATCGTAGAGCATCTAGTTGAACGGCACGTTGTGACAATTTCCTGGCGGGATAGCGACGATGCACGAGTGCGGTAAGGAATTTGGTATCCTGGATCGATCGTCATAACATAGTACAGTGAGCACAATTAGAAACTGCTGCCATTTGAACAAACGCAGCTATAGCGATATTTTAGCAAGATAATCTGATTATCACTTCCCTCGTTTTGATCCTATCTATGGAAACAACGAGTGCTGCCATTCCTAGTTTGATTATCTGATACATTACAGCAACAAGTACGAACCATGATGGTTTTATAGATTTAAGTTCAATAAACCTTGATAAACACTAATTTGTTGGAAAAGTCGATTAACTTTGAATCGAGGCGAGGGAAAATCGGGAAAGATAACGCCTCGTTTTACTTATCATCAGACAAGAAGCGCGTATTGATAGCGCCGATCTTCTTATTCATCAAACGAAAAGAGCCACTTCCGGTATGACACAGTCGTAATAGCTGACTGATCGACTCAAAAGAAATTCCTCTTCCCTGGCCGTCCTGTCATTAAGCTCCATGAACTAGACCCACCCTATTAATTTATTTTTTTTTCTTCTTTTTGCACATTGAAAAAAAAATCTGGTTAAAAAATTAGCTCTATAAAAACCAAGGACGCAGACTTGTTTCCCGTGTGGCTATATGGTCTTGTGGTATGACACTCGCTTTCGGAGCGGATGGTCGTGAGTTCGAGCCTCGCTCGGGACATTGTTGAGTCCTTGGAAAAGACTCTTTACTCACATTCTCTCACCGTACTCAGGTGTAAATGAGTACCTGTCGGAAAACTTGTAACAGCCATTAACAGGCGGCATGACTCGTTCTACATGTTACGTATTGCTGTTGGTCAGGGACCAATTGTAAAGCGCTTTGAACACATTTAGTGGATATTGCACTATATAAAAGCTCTATTTTTTTCATCATAAAAAAGATTTACCTTATTTTTTACTAAACAGTGTGTTTTCCATCGGTTGGCCACATATAAACACACTACACGTATGTTGATCACGAGGTTTTCGGGCGTTATGTTTTGTGTGTAACTGTACACTTCTCATGTTCTTGGTGGTGAAAATATGTAAATGTAGCTGCTCGAAACCCGAAGAAATAAATAAAAATGTGAAATTGAATGTAAAGTTCAATTTAATATACAAAAACAGATGAAATAGAAGTTTCACGTTTTCGCTTTATCAACAAAACAGGATGAATGAAACACTACAGATGAATTAGATAATGTGGTAGTGGCGTTGTTAAGATGAATCATCTTAACAACGCCTCTACCACATTATCTTATTCGTCTTTAGTGTTTCATTCATCCTGTTTTCTTTGGAATAGGGTAAACCCTAAACGTCTATTTCATCTGTTTTCGTATATTAAATTGAACTTTACAGTCAATCTCACATTGCTATATATCGGTGGTGAAAATAAAACACCGCAAAACATCAAAAGAATTAGCGATTGCGTGACAACCATTAAAGATACATTATTCATATTTAATTTATGATTCATTAGATCTAGAATATTCTAAGATTGCATGCAAGGATGCGTGACAATGATAACACTGTTTGAAAAGAAAAAAATCAGATCGAAATGTTTGACAGCTTATTTTGAGACGGATTACAACACATGCTGATTCTGAATGAATACGCTAAAATAATTACGCATTGGTTAAACCCTCTCCTTACCACCTGCAGCAAAATCGTCACATGTGATAATAATAATAATAATAATAATAATAATAATAATAATAATAATAATAATAATAATAATAATAATAATAGTAACAATAATAATAATAATAATAATAATAATAATAATAATAATAATAATGATAATAATAATAATAGTGACAATAATGATAATAATAATAATAATAATAATAATAATAATAATAATAATAATAATAATAATAATAATAATAATAATAATAGTAATAATAATAATAATAATAATAATAATAATAAGAAGAAGAAGAAGAAGAAGAAGAAGAAGAAGAAGAAGAAGAAGAAGAAGAAAACAACAACAACAACAACAACAACAACAACAACAACAAAAAAGAAGAAGAACAAGAAGAAGAATGATAATAATAATAATAATATAATAATAATAATAATAATAATAATAATAATAATAATAATAATAATAATAATAATAATAATAATAATATTAATAATAATAATCTCTCTCTCTCTCTCTCTCTCTCTCTCTCTCTCTCTCTCTCTCTCCTTCTGTTTATCTATCTATATATTTCTTCTAATTCCAGTCACCATTGTTCAGTCAGTCATTTTATCTCTACTCGACATTTTGTTGATTTTGTTGATTTTGTTACAGATTTATTTTGTACATCACAAACTTTGAAATATGATATTTGATTAATCAATAAGAACATAAAGTTGTTTTGTAGAGAGATTGTTTGAGTTAAAAATTTTAAAAAAAAATCAAATTTTCTGCTGGATAAGCCTGCCATTTTTTTTGTTGAGAATATTGAAAATGATCGGTAAGGAAAAAAGTTAAAGTCCATAGCGTTGTGGTGGACAAAATTGACGGTTATTTGATAGAGTAGTTTATCTAAGTTTGACTGGCTGTAAATGTCATCGCTGTTTGTTGAGTCTAATTTCCGCTGTGGCTGAATGCGGCATAATCTTGGGGTCAGAGCTTGTTTGATTGAAAACGTGTCTCAGAATAGGATTCAACAGTCTGATATCACGTCCGCCCAGCAACGAGCAGCTTGGTTCTAAACAAAGAAAATCGGTACTCTTTATTCTTCCAGCTGGCTAGAACGTTTCACATGTCATGTGATCAGAATGTATAAAAGTCAAAACACAAAAAAGTTTTATGTTTTTATCCTCTTGATACACTTTTATGCTCGTCGGAGAAATATTTTATAAGGGCGTCCGCCATTGTTCCGATAGTTAAGAACCAGTTACTAAGTTATTATGCGTCATTACGAGTAAAGTCGCATCACGACTGTTACAGCCTATTGGATTGGAAGGAGTGATACCTTAAATAACAAATTATAAATAAATTGAGCTTTTATATAGCGCAATATCCACTAAATGTGCTCAAAGCGCTTTACAAGGGGTCCCTGTCCAACAGCAAATTTTAACATTTAGGACGGGACATGACGCCTGTTAGACGATGTTATTATTTTTCCGGACAGAGACAACGCTGTTAACGGACAGGTACTCATTTTACACCTGGATGCGGTGAGAGAATGTGAGTAAAGAGCCTTCTTCACGGACTCAACTATGCGCCGAGCGAGGCTCGAACCCAGGACCTTCCGATCCGAAAGCGAGTGTCATACCACAAGACACACATAGCCGCACATTGCTCTCTATGTTTGGTCTGCCATTCCCCGGACCTTACTATATAATGTGTGCCTTTTTTTATCTTATGAGGGACATGTTAAAGACGTGGCTTACATTCCGACACTTCTGACAAGGATCGATGACTCGAAAGATCGAATAACAAGGGCAATCAACAACACCGAAGAGACAAAAATGTTGAGCGACTTTTTTGCACTAGTAAAACACCACCCATATTGATTCATTAATAGTTTGCCAGACTGGTTTGAGTGGACCTTGTAATTCTTAAGCAGGTTAGAACTTATTCCTTCAATATCTATTATTCTAGAGTAGCTACTCTATAGGCAAAAACATGAACTAGGAAAGCTAATGACAGCTCTGGATGGAAGGCTCTTAACCCTCTCCTTACTAACTATAGGAAAATCATCACATTCGTTACGATACAACCAACATTTTTCTTATTCAAATTTCCTTTGTATACTTCATAAAATGTAAAGAAAATGAACAGTGTGTTGTATAGAGTGTTTTTCTGAAGATATTATGTATCGCAAGAACTTTACTGCTATTGTGTCTAAGTGATAAAATATATATCTTTGTGTTAGTTGGGTGTGGAGTTTTGGGCAAAATCGTGAAAATGGCTGGTAAGGAGAGAGTTCATGGCAGAAGCCTCTCCTTTACGGCCAACTGGGAAAGGAGAATAACCTTACTATGTGTGACTTTTTTTTCTTATGGGTGTATGTTAAAGAGAAAATTTACATTCCACCACTTCCAACAAGGATCGATGTGTCGAAAGATCGAATAACAGGGGCAATCAACACAATGGACCGTGACATGCTGTTGTGGTGTGTTTGGGATGAATTCATTCTCATATCGAATTGATGTTGTCCGCACTGCTGATGGTGGTCACATTCAGCATTTATAAAACATTAAAAAAAAACTTGAAGGTATTTACTACACATGTGTCCAAGCTGGTGTGTTCTATTGTTTTTCTTTGTTTTTCTTTTTAATCCACGTGATAGTTTGTGATATTATTTTTGAAACACCGTGTAGATTCTCCACATTTCTGCTGTGGGTTGAAATACAAAAACGGCAAGAAAAAGCAACGCGCGAGAGAAATTGCGCTCACTTTTCCATGAAGAATATTAGGAGTGCTCTGTCGTAATCTAACAAAAAAAAAAGGTTGATTTTTTTTCTTCAAATTTTGACCAAACATCTCGTACTTCAAATATCGATCGATTGAAATAATCCTTATTTTGTCAAAACCTCTCGAACCTGAGACTTCATTGAAGTTCTGGGTTTGCTAGTAGGTGTTTGAGAAGATAAGGGTCATTTTAATCGATCAATATTGGATGTAAGAGTATTATGACCAAAATTTGAAACATGCGTTGTTTTGGGTTTTCTTCTTTTAGAATGCGTCGGAGTGACGTCAATATCGTTCCTTCTATAGATTGACCCTAAAGCATCGACACTAACCTTTTTGTACTCATTCTTCTCTACTTACAAACCGGCATAATCTTTCTTGTGGAAAGATCTAAGATATGGGAACAGTCTACATATAGAATTGCCCCTTTATGAGCTGTATAATATGCCTATCATTTTTTAAAATAATCTATTTTAAAACATTAAAAAAAAAGAGATCAATAAATCACAAACACAACCGATTTCTGTCACCCACGTCTTTATTTGCAATACAGATTCTGATCAATTCCTAGACAATACAGAAGACGAACGAAATACAAGGCGTCCAACAATTTTGTATTGGTGCGGTAGAGTTTATGAAAATGTTGAGCGACTTTTTCGCACCAGTAAAACACCACTTGTATTGATTCCTAATAGCAAGACTGGTATGAGTGGACCTTGTAATTCTTAAGGAGGTTAGAACTTATTTATTATTCTAGAGTAGCTACTCTTGAGGCAAAAACATTAACTAGGAAAGCTAATGACAGCTCTGGATGGATGGATCTCTATGGCAAAGCATCTCCTTTACGACCAACAACTCGGAAAGGAGAATAAGTGACTGTGAGTAGGTAAATAAGTGGCTCTTAAATGATTGTATCTTATGAAATTAACGTGCAGATTTTCCTGTTTATTTCAACGATATAATAAAGCTAGAACATGTGACTTGTAAGGACATTGTTTCAAAAGATGACAAGGACAGATTTTTCCTACTTTCGAATCAACTAATCAAATCTGATCGTGGCAAATTACATTTACAGCGTGTCCTTAAAATCTAGTTATATGGTAATGATACATACTTACTGAAACGGACCACCCCTTCCCCCCCCCTCCCCTTCCCACAAATGGAAACCCAAAGATCAACTAATTACTCTGGTGTCTGTCAACCAATTTGCACTGAATTTGGACCACCTTACCACCTGCAGCAACATCGTCACATTTATTACGACCACAATATACAGTTTTCTTATATAGATTTATTTTTTCCATCACAAACTTTGAAGAATGATCTTTGTTTAATTAATAAGAACATAAAGTTGTTTTGTAGAGTTTAAAAAACAACAAATTTTCTGCTGGGTAAGCCTGCCATTTTGGGAAAATACTGAAAAGGATCGGTAAGGAAAAAGTTAAGGTGGCGATTTAATTTAATTTGATAAAACAAAAAGTAATAACGCCCCTGGCCACTCTGGCGACCAGCAGTCAGCTTCTTCACCCACAGAAGTGCCTTATCGATTTATTTTATATTATCTTAGATGTCTGCAAGGCCTAAGATTTCTCCGTTACATAATAAATGATAAATAATAAGCAGCGGTAGTTAATTTCTCGTTTAGCTGTCTACGATGATAACCTTTATAATTAATTAAAATAATAACGATGATAATAATAATAATAATAATAATAATAATAATAATAATAATAATAATAATAATAATAATAATAATAATAAGAATAATAATAATAATAATAATAATAATAATAATAATAATAATAATAATAATAATAATAATGCTGAAAATGTATATAGCGCTATAACTCCGAGACACCAGACTCTAATGAATAAGGAAAAAACAAGTTACAGTTACACTTATATTTGACTATAATATGTTAGTCCGATTTTTTCTGATTTATAAGTATAAATATAGTCTACATAATACAGATTGTTGTTTTGTGACATCATTGGGCACCTTAAAGCAGAGCCACTTGATTTGTTTATTGTTTTTCACTGGGGCTTATCCTGTGCGGGGTCCGAGGTACGTGAACCGTGTCTGTCTGTCCCTCTCTCTCTCTCTCTCTCTCTCTCTCTCTCTCTCTCTCTCTCTATCTATCTATCTATCTATCTATCTATCTCTGGTACTTAAATGCTTCCTGCAAGGTGGTGTATAGATGTCGCTCTGAAATCGCTCTTTACGTTTCATCCTAGAAAGGGATTGAAATCTGGTTTTATATAATAGATATATATGGCGTAAGATTGCTCCATGTTAATCCATTTGGTTTGTCTATGGGAAGCATGTGTCCTTAGACAGTATTGCATTCAAGTAAATATGTGCATATTATGTTTAATATTAATGAATCCTAATCTAACGTCAATCATAGTGTTTGTTTCAGAGCTAGTCTAAAGAAAGACATACCGCACAAGTTCAAATGGGACGAAACAAGCCTATTAACATTAGTATGCATGCATAGTCTATTGCAGGGCATTGCAAGTATAGATTATAGACCCATTCATATTTTTTTAAAGTAGAACAAATAATGCTAGCACCCATATCTTAAATAGAATTAGGTAAACAAATGTTAGTCACGCCGGTCTCATGAACTTTACAAGAATTCACTGGTATCTATAAAATAACGACAGTGTAAATTATGAATAATTTACATTTAAAGACATAATGATACAATACATATCAAAGGCATGATGATACAATGATAAGTTATAGGAATAGTAGGAAGCAAAGAATGCGGTTGTGGTACATAGTGGTGGAGCAGGAAGGATTTTAAAAAGATTAAAATGAGTGTTTCACTCTCCCCTTTATAGAATAAGACAACACTTAATAGAAAAGGTGACCTCTCGTCTCGAAACGGTATTAATTCGGGATGGACCAGATGCTAAAAAGTCAAAATATAGTTAAAATGGTCAAAAATGTGAAACGTTGGTATTTAGCACAGTAAAATATGATATTCCTTATCCTCTATAAAGCATCTAAACTCAACTTAAGCATGATATTTCTGGCTACAAATTCCATGTTCAGCATCGTAATCATCCCGACTTAATACTGTTTTGAGACGAGAGGTCACAAGTGCAGATTCCTTCTTCTGTGTAGAATTAATGTCTAAAGAAGACGCATCATAGCATGTCCGCCCAGAAACGAGCAGCGTGGTTCTAAACAAAGAAAATCTGTACTTTTTATTCTTCATACTGGCTAGAACTTATTCACATTGCATGTGATCAGAATGTATAAAAGTCAAATCATGATCAGATTTATAAGGGTTTTTCTCCTCTGGATACACTTTTATGCTCATCATAGACGTATTTCATAAAAGCGTCCGCCATTGTTCCGATAGTTTAGATACAGTTACTAAGTTACGATACGTCATTAGGAGGGAAGTGGCGTCAAGACTGTTGAAGCCTACGCCCTATTGTTCAGTTTTGCCGCGGGTGTCAAACTGGTTGATTATGTTTTCCGTCAGAGAAGTGCTAACTTTATTTCCGTCTGTCATACGCGAAAATGTAGCAATGACTATCCCGCACTTACTTACTTATCCGAACCAGCGACCACCTGAGCTCTAGCCCTTCGGTCTTGTGCCATGACGTAGAAGTTAGATGTCTTTTGTAGTTGTTCCAGGTGACTATAAATTGTGTTACTGATGCTTGGATTTAGTGGGAGGAATGTGCATCTCAGGTCTTCAAGAGGTTGACTATCCCGCACAAATCTTTGGGCCTCTTTTTCACTCACGAAGTGCCCGAATTCGCGTCAAAATATGGGACGAAGCCGTTTTGTATATGCTATTTTAAAAAATTAATTACGACGCTGTTTATCGATGAATATGACTGAAAGTTGGCACAGAGTTAGAAAAAAGGTCATTTTAGATGATTATGTCAAGCGACAAAACTCGTGCGATTACCAGAAGACCGTTAAAAATAGATTCTTACTCTTTGGAGTAAAATATTTCTAAAACTATCGGGCGTGGAGGTTTTGTCGCTTAAAAGGAAATACATGAACATTTCTTTTTTTTTTTGGTTGTAAAATTTCATATGAATATGACGAGTACTTTTCCCGTATTTTACAAAACACCACCCTAATTTGCTCTTCAAGTTTCAATCTTTTAATCCACTTATTACGCAAGATACAACCAAAGGTCGAAAAAAAAATGCCGAAAAAGCGTCCCATATTTTCGCGTTTTTTTCCTCTTTGCGGGTCATCCAAATAAATGACACCTTTGAAACTGCATAACTTGTTTATTTATGAATGGATTTTCAAAATTCAAAAACAGTTTTGCTCAGTGGAGATAGGGTTTTGGTTTTAGACAAAAATTTTCTTCAAAAAGAGAAAAAAAAACATTTTTCATAGTCATTGCTAGAAAATGGATAATTCATTGTACACAAATTAACCATCTGTCTGCTCTCGTCGTAAGGTGTGAAAAATACTTGTTGAATTTCCATTCATCACAGGAAGTTAGCAGATGTATCTGAAATAATGGATATGTAAAGAATCAGATTTAATGTCGAATATAAAGGTGAATAGACAAAATAGACAATAATTTCGTAAACGACACCGCGTTTTTGCAGTAGGACATGATATTCGATTACACAAGTATCGCCCCGATAATACTAAATACAATCAGATACAATAATTATTATTAAATTTTATGAATTTGAATTAAATTTATACTGGCTAGAACTTATTCACATTGCATGTGATCAGAATGTATAAAAGTCAAATCATGATGAGATTTATAATGTTTTTCTCCTCTGGATACACTTTTATGCTCATCGTAGAAGTATTTCATTAGGGCGTCCGCCATTGTTCCGATAGTTTATAGTTTTCAAGGTTTTATCACCTTTATAAAAAGGATATAAAGATTCGTTCATAATGCACCAAAACTATATTACTCTCTCAATATTACATTGGAATTGTAATGGTATTTGAACGATGTGATTCAACAAAAATCCAATTATTCGTACATTGCCCTTACCCTGGGAACACAAATGTGACCCGTCGTCTCAAAACGGTATTATGTCGGGATGGACCAGATGCTAAAAAGTCAAATTATAGTTAAACTGGTTAAAAAT
This sequence comes from Berghia stephanieae, assembly GCF_034508935.2. Lineage (NCBI taxonomy): Eukaryota > Metazoa > Mollusca > Gastropoda > Nudibranchia > Aeolidiidae > Berghia > Berghia stephanieae. Next base: position 17,329,963 of record NC_088372.1, on the reverse strand, counting down.
ATAAAACGTTCGTATTTAGCACAGTAAAATATGATATTCCTTCTCCTCTATAAAGCATTTAAACTCAACTTAAGCATGATATTTCTGGCTACAAATTCCATTTTCAGCATCCTAATCATCCCGACTTAATACAGTTTTGAGACGTGAGTAAAGTGTAAAGAGCATTTTCCAAGCCTCACTATGCGCCGCTAAGAGCGGGACTTGAACACAGGACCTTCCGATCCAAAGGCGAGTGTCATATAAGAGCGGACTGGAATTATATGAAACAAAAATAATGGTTCCACATGGCTTGGTCGGCGGAATAACGAAACATTGTGAAGCGCATTGATCATGGAGAATGCGTGGAAATAAGCTATGTTAATGCTTTTATTCATTTATCAAATTTTATATATAATCTGAAGGTAGAACATACTTAAATTACATTTTTAAACATCCAAATAAGTGTTCATATTTATTATCTAAAACTTTTTGCTATTTTGTATTTATTCGTCTATTGATTCAGATCCAGTTGCTTAGCTATTGTAAATGTTTTGATCTCGAGCAAAGTTTATTTATCCTCAAGAGGAAGTAGCGTATAATATTTCAAACTAGAACTAACACATCTCGTCAAATTATTAACTCAAATTTCACACTTTGGGCTAAATCCGCCGTATTCAGCCTTGTAACTATTGTGTGAATTTCAACCCTCTTCTTACAAACTATAGGAAAATCATCACATTCGTTACGATATAACCAACAATCAATTTCCTTGTTCTGATTTCATGTTATTATAGTTATAGCTATAAAAACTCGACACTGTGCTGCAGAGATCATTTTTGTGAACAAAATATAGAATAATATACTCATTGCTACTCTGTTTGAAAAATCTAATTTTGTGTTGGGTGAGTGTCAAGGTTCGGGTAAAATTCTGAAAATAGCTGGTAAGGAAAGAGATAATGAAAAAAATACTGGAAAAATTTCGTCTGGCCAAATATTATATTCTCGTGTTTTTTTCCATTTTGGCCATGAGGGTTTTGTATCAATTTTTTTCTTCTTGTAAATGGATTTGATGCCTTTGATATTGTCATAAAGTCACAAACCTGATATTTCTTTGCAGTCTGGAACGACAGGATTTTTGACAGTTTGTAGTCATCTTAGTGAAATTATAATTTGTAGTTTTTGTGGAAAAATTCAATATGAACTTAACAAGGTATGATGTGATGGAGAAAACATTGAGCATTTATATATATATATATATATATATATATATATATATATATATATATATATATATATATATATATATATGGTAGGGGTGATAATGAAGAGGAATATGTCTCGCATCGCGACTGGAGGACACATGAGGATCCTTTATCAAACTACCAAGACACTTGCTGGAAAATATGGGAAACCAGAGGTACCAGTCAAAGACAAAGATGGGAAAACTATTTTTGGAAAAGAGGCTCAATCTGAACGATGGAGGGAACATTTCAACTGCCTTCTCAACAGACTACCACCAGACAACCAGCTTGAAATGTTGCCTGCAAAAAATGAGCTACCACTTAGCTGCGATCCACCATCGATAACAGAGATTGTGGGTGCCACTAACAAGATGAAAAGGGGGAATGCTGCTGGACCAGACCAGATTCTACCGGAGGCTCTAAAGGTTGATGCTGAATGAAATGCTGAGGCCCTGCACCCACTATTTGAGAGAATCTGGAATGAAGGGATATTCCCAAAGGATTGGAAGGAAGGACATCTTATCAAGCTTCCAAAGAAAGGGGACCTCAGTAATTGTAATAATTATCGAGGCATCACTCTTCTTTCTATCCCAGGAAAGGTTTTCAGCCGTATTATTTTAGAGAGAATTAAGAATGCAACAGATGCTAAACTGCGGGACGAACAGGCAGGTTTTCGGAAAAACCGTTCAACCACCGACCAGATTGCCTCTCTGCGAGTCATAGTGGAACAGTCTATAGAATGGAACTCTCCTCTTATTGTCAACTTTATGGATTACGAGAAGGCTTTCGACAGTATTGACAGAGCAGCATTGTGGAAAATTCTGGCACATTATGGACTCCCTGAAAAGATAGTAAACATCATTAAGGAAATGTATGAAGGATCAAGTTGCAGGGTTGTACATGAAGATCAGCTTACTGACAGCTTTGAAATTAAGACTGGTGTCAAGCAGGGATGCTTGCTCTCTCCATTCCTGTTCATCCTTGCCATTGATTGGCTAATGAAGGAAACCTCCAAAGGGAGAAGAAATGGGATACAGTGGACCTCCTGGACACAGTTAGATGATCTGGATTTTGCAGATGATCTGGCTCTTTTGTCCCACACCCAGGACCAGATGCAAGCAAAAACCACAATTATAAACAGCCTCTCGGAATCAATTGGTCTTAGAATTCACCCTGCAAAGTCAAAGGTCTTGAGGATAGGGAGCAGATCAAAGTAAAAGATCAAGAACTTGAAGATATAGACACTTTCTGCTATCTCGGAAGTATAATTGACAAGGATGGAGGCACGGAAGCAGAGGTGAAAGCACGAATAGGAAAGGCACAGGCTGCATTCACATCTTTGAAAAGAGTTTGGAGAACTAAAGATATCTCCCTTCAACTAAAGCTAAGACTTTTCAACTCAAACGTGAAGTCTGTCCTACTGTATGGATGTGAAACTTGGAACGCATCACAGGCATGTATAAGGAGGGTACAGATTTTCGTAAACAGGTGCATGCGTAAGCTAATCAGAATAAAATGGATGGATAGAATAAAAAATGAAGAAGTATGGAAAAGAACACAGCAGAAACCAGTGGGAGAGGATATAGGAAGAAGACGATGGAGGTGGATTGGACACACGCTTAGAAAGAATGACTCAACTATAACAAAGAAAGTATTGGACTGGAACCCTCAGGGCAGAAGATCAAGGGGAAGGCCACGAGGAACATGGAGAAGAATTAAAGAAGCTGATATACAGAGAAGTGGTAAGACCTGGAATGAGATAAAAAAGTTGGCTCGGGATAGAGAAGGATGGAAACTGTTTGTCTGTGGCCTATACCCTGACCCAGGGTGAAAAAGGCAATGATGATGATGCCTCAAAATGCCGGGATATATCCGGATGATCCAGATGGTATAATAGATATTCATATCCAGAAATATAGGCCTTTTGCTAAAATAATTTGTTTACTAAGGGGAAGGAATTAAATTTCTTACAGGAGCCTAAAAGAAAAGAAAAAAAAAAGAATCATATATCTGATCTTTTTTAAGGTACAGAGTTCGATACCCATTTCGCGCTGTGCGGCCATGAGCAGTCATCTAGCCTTAGCTCACGTTGCTTCGCTGCAATGCAGCTGACACATGGGTGATTCCAGTCTTCCCTTGGACTAGAACCTAAAGATAAATTTCCCTTTAGAAATGAATATAGGGAATGTATTTATATATTATTTTAATTATTTTACCTAGCAGTGGTTAGGAGAAAGTTAAATTTCACTTTACAAGATCTAGTTCACCTCGATATAATGCCATCATGAAAATGGCTGGTAAGGAGAAAGTTAAATTTTACTTTACATCATCTGTTTCACCTTGATATAATATCCGATTGAAGTGATGGGTTCTATATAAGTTGAAACAACGCTGACAAAAACAGAGTCAGTTTTATCGATTCTTTTTTTAATATTTATTTTAAAACTTGGGCTTTTATAATATAGAGTAATATCCACTAAGCGTGCTCAAAGCGCATTACAATGGCCCCCTCGCAAACGACAACACGTAACTTGTAGCATGAGAAACGAAGTCTGTTAGGTGATGTTACTTTTTTTTCGAGACAACGCTGTTGACGGCCAGGTACTCATTTTACACCTGAGTGCGGTGAGAGAATGTTAGTAAAGAGCCTTTTCCAATTACTCAACTATGCGCCGAGTGAGGCTCGAACCAAGGACCTTCCGATCCGAAAGCAAGTATCATACCACTAGACCACATAGCCGCAAGAAAGACAGTCTACCGATGAAAACTTCAGAGGTGTTTTATATTTATAATTAAGACCAGTATGATTCTTTTTAAAACTGATTCAAAGAATGTTTCCTTTATATGAAACCGGAAACAATGAATGATCTGCTTATCTAAGCAATCTGAAATCGTATTTATTCGCTCTTCATACAATTACTACATGCCCAACTCTAATAAAACACGTATTGAAAAAATATAGCCAGAAAAATATTCCGTCAAATATCGATCGCTTAAAATGTCCCTTATCTCGTATAAAACTCCCAAACCTGGGAATTCAAGGAAGTCTCATGATTATGTGTGTTTGTTATTTTTTTGCAAGATGAGAGTCCTTTTAATCGGTCGATATTTGAAGGACAAGTTTTGTGGCCAAAAATTTAAATACATGTCGTTTTGCTATGTTTTGTTTTATCAAAATACTTCATGTTAATTGACATCGTATTCAGTCTTAATTTCAAAGTTGAGTCTTCGATTTGGTTGCCAAATGGGCCTTTGTTAAATCTTCAAAGGACATCATTGAGCGTTTGATATTTTGATAAATGGAATCATTCAATGTCTTTGTATTCATTCAAATTATTCAATTTATTGTAATGAGTGGCACGAGAGGATAAAGAGATGACAGGGGAACATAAAGAAAATAATCATCAAAGAACAATGAAAGGGGGAAGTTGACATACTGTATTACAGTATGTATGGGTGTATGTGTGTGTGTGTGTGTGTGTGTGTGAGGGGCTCCTGTATTTGTAATGATTTTATTTGATCTGTTTCCATTAATGTCTATGACTTTTGTTCTCTCTAATGAACGTCTAAAATCCAGAATACTGAATGGGGATTTATATTTAAGCATTTCAGCTTTTCAACAAGTAAATGGGGCCGAATCGTGTTGAAAGCTGAAGATGTTTGTTTGATTTTAAGGGTTTTACACATTAAGGTCATATCAGCGCCAGTAAAAACGAAGAATATGGGATAGTAAAAAATTCTAGGATTACAATTAACTCACCCAAGAAAAGGTAAGACATAGGGGAATGGATTCAAATAGGAAACAGATGTAGATTCCAAGAGCACACTATCAAAGTACTTAGTTTGAGATCACCAAAAAGTCTTATCCAGATACAAGCACAGGTCCCCACTAAAAGGAATACGCTCAAATGTTTACAAATCATATGTACAATGTAAGCAAAACATAATATAGTGCATAACAGAGAGATGATTTAGAAGGGAAAAAAATCATCTCCCAAAATTAACCAAATATTTGACCGTTTCCCTATCAGCCATGTAATACGGCCAGGGCCAGGACAAAACCAAGTAGTCTCATTCCAATACAAAGACAGAAAGCATGTTGGAAAACATATATACGGGGATAGAAGACACAGTAAGTGCCTCCGGGCTCTTTGTGGGAAGTGAGGAACCGCACCAAGGAATGCTGAAGAAAAATCAATAAAAAGAATTCTGCAATATCCCTTTGGTTTATCTAAATGACTGTAAATATTATTCAAAAAAAGGTTAATAGCATCATCAACATTTCTATTTGGTTAAATGCAATATGAAAGGGGTCAGATGGGGGGGGGGGTGACCTGGAGATAAAGCTTTTTGATTACAAGTCGTTTGAAACATTTCATAACAATCGATGTCAAGGCTACAGACCTTGTCTTTCTTGAGGAAAGGTACAATATAATTCGATGTTTTTAAAATGGCGGGGATACAGGATTGTTTCATTGGCATATTGAAAATAAGGTTAAAAATCTAACACAATTGCTCGGCAAACACTTTCAACAACTTGCCTCCAATACCATCTGGCCCACACGCTTGCCGTACATTCACACTCTCAAACTCTTTCAGTACATTCACACTCTCAAACTCTCTCCTCACTTGCCGTTCATCAAAGACAACTTCATCTTCTTCTGTCAAATGGTTTTATAATATTGATCTAATGTCATTAATTTCATTTTCAAAATTACCTTCATCAACAAGTGGGTAAAAATGATTATATTTATTGTCGTCAACGTCGGTCAAAGAGTAGAATGTATTTTTATCCTATGTTTATAAATGTTATTGAGCTTGTTTTAATATCAGTCATTACTCATTTGTATAAGGAAAGGACGATATAATTAACTCTCTCTTTACCTACCATGACCAATCGTTTATACTGAATGCCACACCAACACACAAATTAAATCGTTAAACTCAAATTTATAAAGCAATAATAACATGCTATATACATAATTTTGTTTTAAAAAAGCCTTTCAATTTTTTAATTTTGTTTTACAAATTTTGTGTTTTATAAAACAAATCTGAATAAGGAAATGTGACGATTTTCCTTCAGTTGGTAAGGAGAGGGTCAATGGACTCACACCGGTGTTCGGTTGAGGTGATCACGGCAAAAAGCTTCTCGATAAAGTCTTATTATTTCTGCCCACTTGCTTGCCTGGAAGAGGAAGAGAATTCTATTCCAAGGTTTTTTAACTTGTATAAGAGATATTGTATCGTGGGCTGAGAATTAACTGGTTTTTATCTCCACTTTTGGAGTATTTAATTTAAGGAAATTATATGCATTGCATTCAGATTTTAAAGGGAAACTTCTGACTAAGCTTCTCTAAAATTCCGGACATTTGCTCAAAATTTATGAACAAAAGAATGGCTAAAGTTTATTTACCTTTATTAACAAAAAATATCTTTAAATCTATATTTCTCAATTTGAAGACATGTGGATTAGCCCACGATATATTGTCAGTAAGAAACATGAGCAGATATCATTAAAAGCGTCTGATTAATAATAGTTTACTTGTTTAACCAGTTATTTCCCGTATGCTGGAAAGACACGTATTTGTAAAAAGTGGCCTCAGAACTCCTACTTTAAATATCGACCGATTTAAATTACCCTCATCTTTGCAAAAACCCTTAAACCTGAGAATTTGGGAAGTAATCGGAGAATAATTTTAAAAAATCATAAGATTTTATGCTAATTTATCATAACTAACTATATGTGTAAATTTTTGCATCTAAATTTATAAATATAATACCGGTTTGAAGCGCTGAAGAAGTGTGTATGAAAGGTGCCAGACAAAGCGAGAAAGAAAAATACAATAAAAAAACCATCCCAAAAATTCAGTCGTCCTCGACTGCGGATCAAACCTGAGATCTTGTGGTTACCGGTCAGATTCCCAATCAATATCAACTGATATTTTGGGATGGTCATTTTTTCTTGTATTTTATTTTCTTGCTTTGTCTGTCTACGTTCATACACACTTGTTCAATTCTTTATCTCACATCCGTGCCTGCTCCTTAATGTCTTAGTTCCTTTTGAAGCGATATGTCAGAGATGACATGATATCATACACGTTTGAAATTTGAACGCCTCCTCCAAAACCATATAAAAATTAACTTTAGATCTAGAAATCTCTTTGTAAAAATATCACGAAAACAAAGATCAAACGACAGATAAGTATATTTCTTCGGAAAAGCAAAACAAAAAAAAAAACAAAAAACAAAAAAAACAAAAAAAAAACAACAACAAACAAAACAAACAAACATGAACCAAGAATAGCAAACTTTCGATACAGAATTTATATCTGCTAACGTTTTTATGTTTTGCTGTCATTTGACTCGGTAAAAATTAGTCAGAATTATGAAAACTTATGAGAAATTAACGTTTTGCCTATGCTTTAACGTTTCAAAAGATAAATACTATGTTATATGGACTAATTAGAAATTATCGAATCAAAATATCTGTCAATTTAGAAGAGTAAGAGTGTTTTCCGACTAGATAATATTTTTCAAACACACTACAGACACTATAATTGGATTCAATAGTATGATATCATGTCGCTCAGCAACGGCGGCCATCGTGGTTCTCAACAAAAAAAATCTGTACACGGTACTATGTCGCGATAATAGGAACAAAAAGTGCGACATCACGTTTGCCTAACAACCGACGGCCTTCAGATTCCACATTTAGCGGAAACAATCCAGCTGTGGTCTTTACTACGAGCACGATTTTTCTTTTTTTTTTAAATAAAAATTGATCAAATTATATGATATGATATGATGTCGCATGATATGAAAGGATATGATTTTATATGGCATTACACGATAGGATATGATTCAATATGGCATGATGTGATATGATATAATATGATATGATAAGAAATATGATACGATGTGATATGTATGATACGATATGATATGGCATAATAGGATAGGGTATGATACGACATGACATAGTACGATATTATGATATGATGTGATTTTATGATATGATATGATATAGTATGAAAAGTTATGATATATTTTGATATGGTATGATAGGAAATAATCATCATATCTTGTCGTTCCAACACGGAACTCAATCCACAACATCTAGGGAGCAGACTCTTAGATCATTATCAGCGCAGTGAGACCGTCCGGCATTCTCTAAGGACGTGCTCCATCGTCTGCTCTGGGCATCCACATGTACACAAGCTGGTCTCGGCCACCTCCGTTATTTCATTCTTCCAGCTGTTCTTCCGCTACCCGTTCTTTGTTGAGTGTTATCCATTCATTCCTGGGAGCCCAGTATCGTAGGGCAAATCCTTTCTTCGACCTTCAACTGCTTCATTTGCGAGATTGTCCCGCTCCCTCCAGGTGGAAAGTCTATAGACAGATGCATGGTCATGGGTGATGCTTTCTTCATTAATCTCGTTTTCGACTTCTGTCTACTTGTTGTTGGCTTGTGGTCATGAAAGGGCTGCATTGGGTCCATTTCCTGTTTATATATCTGGGCTTTGGAAGCAGTGGTTCTTCGAATATGGGGAGACGCACTGCCAGCCGCCGACGAAGGACTAGAACTGCAGTTGGTTTCAATTTACCAGAAATGATCCGGCTGGAGTTATGTTGCTCAGGGTCAATCTTGCCCAGACTGGTGAGGCATTTGTGGCTGTTGAATAACATAGACTAGTGCTGATATCCTGACTGTTTTTGGATCTGCTCCCTATGTAGTGTTTGTCAGTTTTCTTTTGAGGTGGTTTCTTGTGGCCACCTTTGCTTTTGTTTTCCCTTTGTGTGTGTGCCGAGGGAAGGACAGTGGCGGACTAAGGTGATATCGAGGAACACAGGGGATGTGTTGTTCTTCAATATGGTTCCATTCCAGGAGAAGTTCAGTTTCCTGTTGGCTTGGGGTTTTTTGAAATGGAAGGCACCCACTTGAATTTTTCTAGGTTGGCATTTAATGAGTTCTTCAAATAGTACTCAGAGAGTGTCTTCAGGGCATATGTTAGTCTATCCTCACTGGTCATGAAATCAGAGACCTGGGACGCAAGACACAGATCATCAGCATATATAGAAACCTCCAGATGTTCTCGAACACAGGCTGGTCGTTGGTATAGATATAGAAAAGAATAGATCACTGAGGAAGTCCGATCTTTTGTGATATTCCACCTGCCTTTCTTACCACCTATTTCTACAAAAAAAAGCGACGGTTTGACATAAGGGATGTTATTATTGCAACTACTTTTGTGTTACGCGTTACACTTGAAACCTTTAGAAGTAGTTGTCTGTGATTCACGTTGTCATAGGCAGCTGTCAGGTCCCCGAATACACACCCTGTAATTTGCTTGTTCTCGTAGCCATCTTCAATGTATTGTATCAAAGTCAGGAGTTTTTCTCAGATGGAACCTCTAGGGAGAAAACCAGCTTGGTCAGGTGACAGATGGTCTTCTATTGTTTGAGAACTCCTGGCTAGTACCATGCGCTCGTATACTTTGTACATGTAGCAAGCGTCCACGTCGCGACCCTGGGATCCATCGATAGAGACCGATTTCAACAACAAACACAACACCAACAACACAGCTTTCCATGATCAGGTAGGTAAAAGGATGATATGGTATGATATAATATGATATGATTTGATATGATATGATATGATATGATATGATATGATATGATATGATATGATATGATATGATATGATATGATATGATATAATATGATATGATATAATATGATATGATATGATATGATATGATATGATATGATATGATATGATATGATATGATATGATATGATATGATATGACATGAAAATATAATATGATATGATATGATATGATATGATATGATTAATGGTTCACAGCGGCAAAAAACCGCTCTTGAGGCGATGGGCTACAATAATTGAATGAATGAGTAAAATTACCGGTCTTAAAATCAGGTATATATTTCAATGAGGAAAAAATATATAATAGCTTATAATGTTTCAACCCAAGATTTCAAT
>NC_088372.1:17302240-17314740 GCF_034508935.2 Berghia stephanieae | reverse complement strand
AGAGGCTTTTTGGCCAGATTTGTGCGGCGATGTGGTCTTGTGGTATGACACTGGCTTTCGGATCGGAAGGCCCTGGGTTCGAGCCTCGCTCGGCGCATAGTTGAGTCCTTGGAAAAGACTCTTTACTCACATTCTCTCACCGTACTCAAGTGTAAAATGAGTACCTGACTGTTAACAGCGTTGTCTCTCTCGGAAAAATTGTATTATCGCCAAACAGGCGTCATGTCTCGTTCTTCATGTTACGTGTTGCTGTTGGTCATGGACCCTTTGTAAAACGCATTGAGCACATTTAGTGGATATTGCTCTATATAAAACTCTAGGTTTTTTTTAAACTTAGAAAGAAATATAAGATTATATCAAAGAACGGCTGCTTTTTAAAAAGAAAATCCGCTTGACCTAAATTCTATGTTATAACGTCCAATTTCACAAATGAATGCTTAATATCCGTAATGGCATGGATCAAACAAACAGTTTCAAAGAGATCACAGACGTTTTTCCTGTTATTTTAGAGCTAATTGTCTAATCTTGAAATTGCCTATTGCACAAGCCAGTACAATAACTCTCAGGTGTTATTAGTTTACGCCTTCAAAGATATGAATCAGAATATTTGAGAAATTGTCAAATTATCAAAAAGATATTGGGTGGGTTTTGTTTTTGTTTTGTTTTTTGTTTTTTTTGTTTTTTTTTTGTTTTTTTTCTCTTTCGTCTAATTTCTTTTAATGGGCATGCTGGTGGGGGTGGGGGGAGTTGTTTGTTTGTTTGTTTTGGGTTTTTTTTTTTATCTTAATTTTTTTTTTTTTTGAGTCTGGCCTTCGTGAGCCAATCAATAAGTCGGTCTGTGGTCAGTCATTAGTTGTTTCTCGTTCTCCATGCCCTGTAGAAACTCTCTTTGTAAGTTCGTTAGTAGACGCTTCTTTCCACTCAACGTCAGCTGATATTTGTGTTTAGTAGATCTAAAGTGTAGCTTGATTATACTTTTTTAATTGTTGATTTACTTGTACTTGAGTGCTTGTATCTTCCCTTGTGTCAAATAGAGAGAGAGAGAGAGAGAGAGAGAGAGAGAGAGAGAGATGAGAGAGAGAAAGAGAGAGAGAGAAAGAAAGAAATGAATGAAAGATATATAAATAGATAGATAAATAGACACAAACAAACGCACACACACACACACACACACACACACACACATATAGTGATAGTGTGAGAGAGAGAGAGAGAGAGAGAGAGAGAGAGAGAGAGAGAGAGAGTGAGAGAGTTAGAGGCTACTTTGATTTCGTATCCAGTGGTCAGTAACTGACCACAGCCCAAACTTTTGACCATTGGAAATTGGTTCGTATTATTGTGTCTTTAATCATTTGATATTTTGAAGTTTGATAGTGTAGTAACTACCGTGATTGCCAGAACTCGGTATTCTGGCTGTAGGACTCCATGGCTAGGATGGGTCCAGATGGCCGGTGAATCACGGAATTACTGAGTTAAATATATATATTAAATAGATAAAGTTATATTTGTATAAAAATATGGCTTACCCTGAATCTAGTTAGTCGTAATGGTAGATAGGTATGGTCGCAAAAGATATGGTATGGTAGATAGTTTAGTGTAGAGCTTGAAGTGTGCAGTAGGTAGTCTGTAGGTAAGTGTAGTGTGTAAGTCTGTAGGTAAGTCTAGTGTGTGCTATCGAGAGGTCCACTCGGCTTTATATGAGCCGGGTCAGCTCGGGACGAGGCAGAGCGGAAGTAGGAATGACCATTGCCAAGGTCACTAGCCGTACGATTGTTTACAGCTAGAGATCCCTACACTGCTCCCCCCTCAAAAAGGGCAGGGTGGCTGGATGTGGGGTACTCACCTGCACCTTTCTGGAGCTCTCGGTATTACAGTGAACTAAAGGAGAGGAGCCCTTACCTAGGGCGTAGCAACAAAAAAGGGGGTAAAATAAAACAAGGAAGGCCCTTTCCTAGGGCCGAACAAAAATAAAGAAGGCCCTTACCTAGGGCTAAAATAAAAGGAAAGCCCTTTCCTGGGGCTGGGGCAAAAATAGATCTATTTACACGGTTGCTCGCCGTAGCACCTAGCTGTCTAAGACAGAGCTGTGGAGGGACAGCTCCATCGAGGGCTCTCTCTCCTTCATTCTTTTATTCTCCTCCCGGAGACGGGTGACCTCAGCCGCCTCGGTCCGGAGGGAGGCCAGCTCCTGCCTGGCCCTCTTAAGCTGATTCCGCAGGCTGCGGAAGTCCCCCCGGCGGCGGCGAGATCTGTCTCGGCGGTCGGCTTGCTCTTGCTGGTCCTCCCTCCTACGCCTGCTGGGAGGCCGGTCGCGGCTCTGTCGGGCCGGGGTACTCGTTCTTTGGGCCCGACGGGGCGAGCGGGACCGTCTCCTACGGTCACGGGGCCTCCGTTCCTGGTTAGAGTTAGAGGCGACAGGGGAGGTCCGGGATCTATTCCCAAGCCTCGAGGTGATTGGGGGTGTCCTCGAGCGTCTCCAGGGTTGCCTGCGATTTCGAATCGCGTGCTCCGGGTTACGCCCCGGAGGAGAGCGCCTGCCGGCCGCTCTCGGCATCTCTTCTCGGAATCGCAGGAAATCCCGGAAGAGGGTTACATCCCGTGAGAAAGAGGTCATCTGCGGAGATTAAAGAAAAAGATTAGTGAGAACAGGATGGGCAAATGAAAGTGTTTAGTTGCCTCGCTTGGTTCCTCGTCAGGTTGACACACCTGCCGTGGAACCAGTCGAAACACCTGTCACACGCAACCATGAGGTCTCCATCGTCCGGCTTTCCACAAGTACAGTAAGTAATTTCCTGGCCAGACTCGATGGCCTCCCTTTCCTTTTTGATCCAGGCTGGGATAGTCCGGTCCCAACATGGCTTCAGGTGGTCATGGTTGACTGTCTTAATCTCCGAGTTACTGAATTTGACAATGTATGTGGCGGGGGTCAGGACCGTGGAGATGATGGCTGGTCCAGTCCATACAGGTTTCAGCTTACTGGACTTTCCTTTCACACTCGATTTATCCAGGTAATAAACCGCCTGTCCCCTCTTGAAGGAATGGACGTGGGCTTTGATGTCGTAGTCTCTCTTCGTCCTCTTGAGCTCAGTTCGGAGGGTGGTTCTCGCAGTCTCGTGGGCTATCTCTAATCCGTGCTGTAGAGAGTTGACATAATCTTCAGGAGACTGTGGGTTTGTACGTTTCCCTGGTATAACCAATTCCACCGGTGTGCTCAATTCCTTCCTAACATCAATTTGTTAAAGGCGTAGGTATGACAAGGAGGTTTCGTGGGCCTTCGTCTCTTTTGTATAAGGCTCCATCGATCAGGAAGAACAGGTTGCGGTGCACCCAGTAGAACTTTTCTTCCTGGCCGGACAACATCAAGTCCGACATTTCTGGGTCTGCTCCTAATTTCAACCATAATAGCAGGTGGGTCATGTGATGATCATCCGACTGCAGCTTCCTGACATTCTCCATGTCAATGTCGTCAAGGCCAACTTGTGTCGAGTCGTCTTGTCTTACGACTTGTATTTTGTGTCCACCCTCATTGTAGTATTCAACCCATTGACAATTGTGTCAGGGGACCTGAGGGGGACAGCACAGCTCACTCCTGACGTCATCCGGGTAGAGTTGTTTGATCCTCTGATCTGTCGCACTTTGCGTCCACCCTCGTTTATGATATTCGACCCAGTGACAATTGTGTCAGGGGACCCGAGGGGGATAGTGCAGTTCCTTCCTGACGTCATTCGGGCAGTGTCGTCCAATCTCCTGAGTTGTGTTCTACGTCCGCCCTCGTTTATAATATCCAACCCGGTGACAATTGTGTCAGGGGACCCGAGGGGGACGACGTAGTCTACTTCTAATTCAAAGGTTCCCCATCTCTCCTGTGTTCGGGCGCAATATGCGCATCCGCCACAAGGCAATTCTGATAACGCCTTGTGAGGATGGTAGTGTTGGCAAGTGTCCGTCGTGGGAGGTCGAGATAAGGCATCAGCATTCATGTGCAGTGAACCAGAGCGGTGAACTATCCTCATGTTGTATTGACTGAGTTCTTCGATCCATCGGGCCAGTTGACCCTCAATCCTCTTGAAGTTCATGAGCCAAGTAAGGCAGCGATGATCCGTTCGTACAGTGAATTCGCTGCCTAAGAGGTAGTGACGGAAGTGATTGGTAAAGCGCACAATTGCAAGTAGCTCCTTCCTGGTAGTGCAATCGCGCCGCTGAAGGGGTGTCAGGGTGAAGCTCCCATATGCAATCACCTTCTCTTCCTCTTCTTGGATCTGAATCAACTCGGCTCCGATGGCGCAATCTGAAGCATCAGTATCGAGGATGAAGTGGCCTGTCGTAGTGGGAATGGCCAAGACCGTGGGGAAGTAAGGCGTAGCTTGATCTCCTCAAAGGCTGCCTGCTGCTCATCACCCCAGATGAAAATTTTCTTTCTCAGAAGTCATGCGAGGGGTTCTGATATTTCGGCAAAATCCTTTACGAAGAAGCGGTGGTAATTAGCTAAGCCCAAAAACTTCTCCATTCCCTTAATGACGTAGGTGCTGGCCGATTCCGTACAGTGGCAATTGATTCCTCTGTCATAGACAACTGGTTTCTTCCTACCTTCCTACCAAGAAGTTTAGTTTCTTTCCTGAAGAGCTCACATTTCCTGGGTTTGAGCTTCAGCCGGAAGGCACGAAGTCTGGTGAACACTTCCCTCAAGTTGTTGAAGTGGTCCTGGAAGGACTTCCCCAGTACACAGATGTCGTCCAAGTAGGCCAAGACAGAGTTCCAGTGTAAGTCCTTCAAGACGAGGTCCATTACTCTGCTGTAGGTGCTATAGAATTGCAGAGTCCAAATGGCAGCTTGTTGAATTCAAATAGGCCCCTCCTCGTCCTGAATGCAGTCTAGATGGTGGGGCTTCTTTACATTTCTGCACTCTGGTGCTGGGTTCGAATCCCCACTGTCTCCAAGTGCCAAGGCTTCCTTATTTCTTATATCAGCAGTGGTCGTCGGTATCGAAAGGGTCCTTGGGTTCTGGAGCATCAGTGAAGGTATCTTCCATTTTGGGCACCATGAGTGTAAATTAATAATTATTGGCTTCCTGAGGCTGCAGAGACTTCATAAACTTAACGATGTTCTTGGAACTACAGAAGTCTTTCTTGGTCATCTATTCTCTCCTGATAGGGCAGGACGAACTGTCTGGCAGTCTGCCCAGATACAATAATCCATGGGCTGCTCAAAAGAGCAGTAGTCCATTAGAATTTATTCACCATGATGATATTCACTGACACGATTATCCTAATCTTCTGAGAATAGACTATGGGAAACAGTGTCAGTAACAAAGAAGGAAATTATAGTGTAACCTCAAGGAACTATTACGCCATGCAAGCAATCAATGCAAGCTAAAAGCACAAAACAAAATCGAGCGGGCTTAAAGCCAAGTAATAAACTAGCACAAGCATGAAGCCAAAAACAATATAAATAGGCCAAGCTCATGCCAAAGCAAGCAAATGTAAAAATATAATATATGAAGCATTTGTATATAATAGAGTAAAGATCACAGAGTAATTTAATGATAACAACAATCTATACATTTTCACAATAAAACAATTGGTCCAGGTCGCGGTCATGGCCATGTCGTGCACCAACACTTCACTGACCCATGGTGTGCGACCTGAGCATAAACATCACAATCTGTATCATGTGATTCACTGAGAGTTAGGTCCTCCGACTCGAACCTTGGTCGCAACAGATAATGCACCAACATCTCTCTGCGCAGGCCACCAAGCTCGAGTGACCATCAAACTCAGTGAATCCAAACTATCATCAGATGGTTGCTTCCGAGTGGTCATCTCCACAGCTGCAGCCATGGTCAGGACATGCTCCGACATGTCACTGCACCATGCTGCTCAATCACAGTGGCCACTCGAAAGCAAACCTAGGTAACCAACACTATCTATTGGCTGGTCTGTCACTCGAGGCCACAGCATGGTCAGGTCATGCTACAACATCTCGCTGCACCATGCTCTCCGACCTGAGTGACCTCCAACCAATAAAACCACAAAGCAATGATCAAAAATAACATGGGGTTGTTTATTGCAGGATAGTCGCTCCCTAGGCCGCAGCCATGGTCGGATCATGCTCCAACATCTCACCGCACCATGCTGCCTGGCCCGAGCGACCATCAAGCAACAAATAAAAAAATGAAGAAAAATTAATGTACAAATAATCATGTATGGTCTATTGAAAGATCGGCCACTCCCCAAGGCCACAGCCATGGTCGGATCATGCTCCAACATCTCACCGCACCATGCTGCCTGGCCCGAGTGACCATCAAACAATAAATCAAAATTTAAATGCTCAAAGAACTATCAAATCAAAAGCCATGACAAGCAACATACGAATAATCATGTGTAGTCTATTGAAAGATAGGCCACTCCTCAAGGCCGCAGCCATGGTCGGATCATGCTCCAACATCTCACCGCAACATGCTGCCTGGCCCGAGTGACCATCAAACAATAAATCAAAATTATGCAAATACTAAATAAAAACAACTAGGTATGGTCTATTGAAAGATAGGCCACTCCTCAAGGCCGCAGCCATGGTCGGATCATTCTCCAACATCTCACCGCACCATGCTGCCTGGCCCGAGTAGCCATCAAACAATAAATCAAAATTATACAAATACTAAATAAAAAATTAGGTATGGTCTATTGAAAGATAGGCCACTTCTCAAGGCCGCAGCTATGGTCGGATCATGCTCCAACATCTCACCGCACCATGCTGCCTGGCCCGAGTGACCATCAAACAACAAATCAAGAAAAAAAAACAGACTTAAAAAATAATAAAAATGAACCACACAAATCACTAAGGGACACTCTCAGGAGAGGAAGGCGTGCGAAAGAAAAAGAATAACTGAAAATATATAATAAAATCAACAGAAAGAGCAACCACAATCACAATGTAGCACCGGACAAGCAAAATCAATTCAAGGACAGACCAGATCACAAGAACTCAACCAATCACAGCCACAAGCAGCAAACAAAGTCAAGTCAAGGACAAAGCAAATCACAAGAATTCACAATAAACCACCAAAGACACAAACTAATCACTAATCACAGCTATAGGCAACAACAAAACAACAAAAAATATTTCCAGTAAAAGGAACAAAAAAGAAATCAAATGTAAAAAAAAAAATTTTAAATCATGAAACATGACATCGTCCACAAGGTCACCAGACAGGTGTGACCTTGGAGTCAAGGACAAGGACGACCCCGACACGATCAAACAAAATTCACGAACTGAAATCACCCACAACTGAAAGAAAAGGGAAGGGGGCGTGGTCATACCTATTACCAATATCACAGCACAGAATTCATTCAAGATTGAATATAAGAACTATAGTAGAAAACACATGATGAAAAACAACAAAGCACCCACACGGCAAAAATCAACGAAATTCGAAATCCCACTCAACGAAATACGACGGCAGGAAACAATAAAATGGATAATGCAAAAAGTAGAAAAAAAGTTTTCGCTCGTGACGCCATTGTTGTAACTACCGTGATTGCCAGAACTCGGTATTCTGGCTGTAGGACTCCATGGCTAGGATGGGTCCAGATGGTCGGTGAATCACGGAATTACTGAGTTAAAAATATATATTAAATAGATAAAGTTATAGTTAGTATAAAAATATGGCTTACCCTGAATCTAGTTAGTCGTAATGGTAGATAGGTATGGTCGCAACAGATATGGTATGGTAGATAGTTTAGTGTAGAGCTTGAAGTGTGCAGTAGGTAGTCTGTAGGTAAGTGTAGTGTCTAGGTAAGTGTGTGTGTCTATCGAGAGGACCACTCGGCTTTATATGAGCCGGGTCAGCTCGGGACGAGGCAGAGCGGAAGTAGGAATGACCATTGCCAAGGTCACTAGCCGTACGATTGTTTACGGCTAGAGATCCCTACAATAGTATGAATTTAAATAAATATATCAGCGTCCAACACAAGGGGCAGCAAGCATTGGTTTCTAATTATAATTCCACATAAACAGCAATACGTTTATCATCCTTTAGTCTTGTGGCTGAAAATGACTACTTTTTCTCCACTAAATTGGACACTGTTTTTGACAGCATCTCAAAACTGTTGTTGTTTTCATGAGTGTGAGAGCAAATTACTTGCTTCCATAAATATACGTATATATGTATTGAATGTGACATCTTAACTCTCTCCTTACCAGGCATTTTCAGAATTTTCCCTGAAACTCACCCACCCAACACCAAAAAAAAAAAAGATTTTTTCTCTACTTAAACAGAAAAGGAACAAGTACATTCTATACATATAATTGTCCAGTGCCTAAGTTTTATCGCTAGAAAAAAAATATGGTCTTTATAATACTTTAATTTGTGATGTACAAAAAAATCAGAATGAGAACAATGTTGGTTGCATCGTAACAAATGTGACGATTTTCCTATGGATGGTAAGGTTAATCAATATAATGTGGATATAATGTGTCGATGTGGAACCAAGACAGCCCCAGGGGAGGCGACATCATACCCGACCCAACAGAAAGAACACCTGGCTTTCTCTGCAATAGCCGAAAATGCTGGGTCACCTCCAACCGCATTTTGACAGGACATGGCAGAACCGCAGCTAACATGCATAGATGTAATCTGAGAGAATCAGATGCATGCCGTCATTGCCAAAGAGTCCCTGAGACAATGGACCACATCGTCATCCATTGCCCAGAGACAAGCCTATCAGGAGGCTACGAGACAGCCTATAAGGCAGGAAAAGAATTTGAAGAATGGATTAAAAGATTCAAAATAGAGGTGTGGCCATTCGATACCACTAATCAATATAATCTAATAAACATGATCAAAGCTTTTAACAGTGGACCGTTAAACATATTATAGTACGAATCATGACACGTGTACGACACTATATATTATTGTTTGGGACAGAGGCTACGCTGTTACCTGCCAGATACTGATTTCACTCAAACTTTCACTTTTATGGAACAGCGTGGCTCAGCGGTAAGGCCTTTGCTTCGTACCCAAAAGGTACCGAGTTCGATCACCCGCCGCGCTGTATAGCCTTGAGCAAGTCACCTCGCCCTAGCTCACTTTGCGGCGCTGCCCTGCGGCTGACGCCTGGATCGTTCTTCCACCTTCCCTTGGAATAGACCCTGAAGACAAATTTTCCCATGGGGATGAATAAAGTGATTTTTTATTCACACCTGAGTGTAGTGGTAAGAGCATGTGAGTAAAGAGCCCTTTTAAAGGATTTAGAATTTGCCGATTTCAGCTGGACTGGAAACAGGGATCTAGAAAAAAAATAGAGAAACTTGAGCTTTTATATAGCACAATATCCACTCCAATAAACGTGCTCAATGCAGCTTTGCAAGGTCTCCCTAGTCAACAGTAACACATAACAAGAAGGACAAGACATGGCGTCACCTGTGAGGCGATATTACATTTTGTTTTCCAAACAGAGACAACGCTGTTAACGGTGGGAAATGTGAGTAAGGAGTCTTTTCCAAAGACTCAACGATGCGCCGCTCGGGATTCGAACCCAGGATCTTCCGATACGAAGGCGAGTGCCATACTACTAGACCACATAAACGATCGACTGATCTAAAGGTGAGTATCGTACAATAAGACCACAACATTGGAGCACAACAAAAACAATTACTATTACATAGATTTCGAGGCCAGCGCTTGAAACACACTCTTGAATCACCTAATTGTGTAAACTACTTAACTCCCTCCTTACCACCCAAAGCAAATTCGTCACATTCGTTACGATGCAGCCAACAATTTTCTTATTCTGATTTCATTTTGTTATAGTTATAGCTATAAAAACTCGACACTGTGTTGCAGAGCTAATTTTTCTGGACAAAATATAGAATTTACTCGTTGCTAATCTGTTTGAAAAAAATCTATTTTGTGTTGGGCGAGATTGAAGTTTAGGGTAAAATTCTGAAAAAAAAGCTGGTAAGGAGAGGGTAAACCTCAGGACTGTACGTTGCAGCTAGACTATACCATCCCTGTCACGAAACAAATCACTGACCAAGCTTGACATCGCTTGACATGATAAAACTGTTAAAAGGCGGTATATAAAATTTAATGTTTATGTTATTTTATATGTATTTAAAGTCAAATATTGTAAAAAGTACATTGGGTTAGAACTGATTCATCCATAGAATTGAAAATCTAAGATGCGCCATTTTCTGTCAGGTCTATTTATCATAATTAAATTGGCGGAACTTCCGTAAATTAAAAAAAATATATATATCGTTCTTTGTCTTCAGTTCCTATACCAACAAAAATAATCAATAAAAATGGCAGATGGGATTTTCCATCAAATAGGTGGAGATTGTTTTCAAGACACCATTGTTTTTAAAAAATAGGAACAGGAAGGAACAGTCGGATGACTCAAAAGAATCTAAAAGCTTCGGATACCGACAGAGCGAGGGCTTTTGTGATAGCGTTTATTTTCATCTCACGTTGAACAACGCCAACAACAAGATCTAGCCACAAAATACGGATATATTAAATATCTTGAGATATAAACATTTAAATCACGCGGAAATCCCCAGCGCAATGTCGTATCTATGACAACAGAAAATTTACTCGGTATGGTGAGAATCATATAGTCTTTCAATTTTTGATTTCTTATTTGTTCAATTGGGCCTGTGTGTGTGTGTGTGTGTGTGTGTGTGTGTGTATATATGTGGATGTGTGTCTGTGTATGTGATGGTGTTTGTTTTGTTGTTTTTTTTAACTCTTGAGCGGAAGGCGGAGGTTGGATGAAAGGGGGAGGGGGGGGTATTGTCAAGGCCACTGATCATAGTCTTTGGTTGACATTTTGTCTTTGCGAAAGACTCCCTTTTCATATATATATATATATATATATATATATATATATATATATATATATATATATATATTATATATATATATACACTTAGAGATATTGATACAAGTGGATATTGAGTGAACGCGGGGCAATTGGAGGTAAGCATCATTGGGGAATGAATCCAGAACTGTGTGAAGTGGACACCAGTGGGGTGTGAACCCGGAACAATGGGATGAACACCACACCAATGGGATTGGGCCCGAAACTATCTGAAGCGGACACCATTGTGGAGTGAACCTGAAAAAAAATTGTCAGCATCCTGTAATCTTGGCCATCCAACTTCCATAACCCTAGGTTCGTTTCCTACTGGTGTCAATGTCTCATTTGTCCCGGATTTATACTCTATTGGTGTCTATCTTTTATAGACCCGGCTTCGCTCCCAACCAGTGTGCACCAATTGGTGGCTGATCGGGGTTATTTCTAACAGTTCTGGATTCACTAACTACGGCTGTCTACCTCCCGCAGTCTCTTGTTCACTTAGCAACCGGTGCCTACATCCCATAGTATATAGTTCAATCCCCACTGGTGCCCTACTCCTATAGTACCTGGTTCACTCCCCACTGGTACCCACTTTCCATAGTATCTACCCACAGGAGTGGGTTTCAGTAGATTTTTCACTAGATTTGGTGGATTTAGTTACGGCCATGAGCCGTACCCATTAAAAATAATAAATCAGCTTTCAAAAAAGAACAAAATACCCAAAATGGGATGTTTCGGGATCAAATCCTTTAATCTGTCCAAAAAAATCAACAACAAGAAAAACAATTAAAACACATATATATATATACATTACTTTAAAAACCAAATACACAGCAGCTTAGTATCACTTCACTATATATATATATATATATATATATATATATTATATATATATATATATATATATATATATATATCTGTAGACAAAATCACAACTCCACCTAAATTTGATCTGAGCGTTAGATTGGACAGCTCAAATACTATATTATTTCCTGAGGATACGCTCTCGTTAGATGGCTGTTGGACGTTTAATTCGAAAACGTCCTCCTGCGAAACAGCGTTGTCTTTGTTGAAATAATATGGTCAGGCTATGTATGTGTCTACTAAAGAGTAAGACCAAACCTCCTTCCACCTCAAATCTTTACAAAATGATTAAGTTATTTCTATTCAAGTCCACGAACTCTTTAATGTGGGGGTCTTAAAAGTTCCCTTGTGTCATGTCCTTAATTTGCCAATTTCCTGCAGTCCAAAAGCATCAAGTAGGAAGGTTTTTTTTTCATAATAATTTATATTTGACACCAAACTTGTCAATACAGTATTATGCCGGCTTGAATTAGATGCTGAAAATTGAAACAAAAATGAGTAATATGAATATTTGGTGAATATTTCAATTAATATTTTTTTTGTAATGCCATCGATAAAGAATCTACGAGCATAATATTTGATTTTGATGAATAATGTAACATGACATTGGATTTTATTGGCATTTTGCATATTAGTTAATAAAAACTTTCGATTGTATATAAAATGCACGTTAATAACGAAAATTACACTACGAATCTTGACCAAGACTGAAATCTTTGTATTAGATATTTAGTCATTTGAAATTAATTTTGATTTTTGCTAAAAAATTGTCAAATT
>NC_088372.1:17237240-17297240 GCF_034508935.2 Berghia stephanieae | reverse complement strand
TGAGTAATGCTCACTGAACTGTATAGATAGTATGCAGATGACGTCACTCAGGCCTTTGTTATTGTTTTTGCCATCCGCGTTTGTGAGTTGTTCTCACTAAACTGTATTAACCAGACTATGAAAGTTCATGGTTACACAGAGTTTGTGTGTTGGTCCGTTATACTTCCGGATGGCAATGTTGTGAATTCCTTGGCCAAGCGCATTCTATCTATTAACCCGACTATAAACGTTCATGGATACACACATGTTTGTGTGTTGGTCCATTATACTTCCGGATGGCAATGTTATGAGCTTCTATGCCAAGCGCATACTATCTATAGAGAATGACAATTTCGCGGCGGTGATGGGGGTTTGAACCCGCGACCTTACTGGTACGACAACTCCGCCTGGCCGGGAAGGGCTTGACTCTACCGTATGAACTATCTAAGATCCCAAGGTTGTTGAGCTATCTTTGACTAATTCACTTTGTAACATTAATCACTCAAACGAAACGTAACCCCGATTTGATTGAAAACCATACGAGAGTAGTTTAAATTTACAACTAAGATTAACATGTATAATATTTCGACATGATTGTAAAGTTCAACCTATCACATCACATCAAAGATAAAATTTGACCAAATTCTGAACTCTCTCGATTCGTTTTCTGACCAAACTCTTTTTTTTTTTCGATTTGGCCAGAAAAATGTTGCTCCCAACTACAATTCATAGGGGGTGGGGGAGGGGGGGGGAGTTCTGCTAGCTTAGTTAGTAGAGCTCTCGGGTGCAGTCGAGGTTTTTTTTTCTAATCCTCTGTCCACCCAGCAGTGATAGAGCATTTGGGTCTGTTTGATCTGGCGGAAAGTACTTTGCGATAGACTAGCGTCCTATCCAAAGGGTATCAAGCGTATACCATATGACGTCAGTAATATCAAATTAGATAGCTGGATATATCATCTTGCCATCTAAGAGACATGATGCAAGCGGAATAAAATAGGTATAATAAACAGGTATCATATTTCGAAATATTTGTAAAGTCCATCCTATCAAGCAAATATTTTGAGCAAATCTAATCTATATTGCGATGTTAGGTAAAAGCGTTTACCACAAATTCTTTAGCCTTAAGATAAAGATCTGAACAAGTGTGTATGAAATGTACTCGACAAGGCAAGAAACAAAAATTACAAGTAAAAATAAAATAATAAAAATCCCACAAATCATCAACCTCACTGGGAACAGAACCTCAGACTTTCTGATTACCTGCCAGACGTGCTACACCACAGACGTTTCCGATAGTTGGAGCGATTTTATTTCCTAATGTGTGTGTTCTCTGATGCAAGCCAGGGTTCACAGCTTAAAACAAGTAGCATTTTAAAAAAATATAAGGATTATAATCGTCCCAACTATCGGAATATCTGTGGTGTAATGGTAACATGTCTGACCGGTAATCAGGAGGCCTGGGGTTCGATCCTCATTTGAGGTAGACTGATATTTTGGGGATGGTCTTGTCTCTTGTATTTTTCTTTCTTGTTTTGTCTCGCACCTTTCATTCACGTTTGTTCAACTCTTTATCTTACCCGTGTCTGCTCGTGTCCTTCGTAAAGTTATGGGCTGATACTGACCAAAAAATGACGTCAAAATGCCAGTCTTTTGCCACAAAAGAAAACAAATCGTGAGTTGTATTCAATAGTTCAACCAATGAAATAACTTGTTTCCATGAGCTCTACTAACGACAACTCACTAGGCGGTGCAAAAACCAAATTAATGACGTCAAAAGACCAGTCTTTTTGGGTTTCAGTGTTTACTGACCTTGTTGGAGCGTCGTCATCGTAAAGAAATGTACTCATTCAATAAATCCTCTGC
Organism: Berghia stephanieae; assembly: GCF_034508935.2. Taxonomy (NCBI): domain Eukaryota; kingdom Metazoa; phylum Mollusca; class Gastropoda; order Nudibranchia; family Aeolidiidae; genus Berghia; species Berghia stephanieae. Next base: position 17,295,398 of record NC_088372.1, on the reverse strand, counting down.
GCTTGGCTAAGAAACTCACAACATTGCCATCTGGAAGTATAACGGACCAAAACACAAAACTATGAGTAACCTTGAACGTTTACAGTCTGGTCAATACAGTTTAGTGAGAATTACTCATAAACATGGATGGCAAAAAAAAAAACAATAACAAAGACCTGGGTGACGTCAATTTCGTTCTATCTATAATATTATGAAAGTTAACCTTGTGGTTTTATAACACGACGCAAATGACCGGGTTTATATGTTGCAAACATGTCAATGTGACCTTGACCTGGAAATAGTTTTTGTTTTTGTTTTTCCATTTCAAAGGAGCAATGTATTGATTGGCTAATTTGACCTCTTCACGTGTGTTTCCCCCCAGTACTGTCAGTTCCCCCGCAATCCTGTCCACCTGATTTAACAGAAAGATTGCTTTTTCGCTGAAAATTACTAGTTAGGACTGCCGAGTTAGTAAGTGAAATAGTTGAAAGTCTGATGAAGGGTGTTTATTTCAGGCTAGAAGGCACTCGGAGTATAATCTTGTTGTCTGCAAGTGTTTGTGTCGTTTGTTCGTCTGTTGTTGTAAAATATCAAATTTTCGTTTCGTATAGAGAGAACGAAGATGATGTCACTCAGGCCTTTGTTATTGTATTTATTTTTTTTTTTTTTTGCCATCCACGTGTATGAGTAATTCTCACTAAACTGTATTAACCAGACTATAAAAGTTCATGGTTACACCGAGTTATGTGTGTTGGTCTGTTATGCTTCCGGATGGTAATATTGTGAGTATCTTAGCCAAGCGCATACTATCTATAAATACCTCATCATGTCAAAATGGGATGTCTCGGTGTGCATAGGCGGCTGCAGCAAAAGTGGATTTAAAACCGACAAGATCAGAAATAAGGGATTTAGGGACAATCCACTTTATTGAACAATTTTTATTATATTATGTAGTCTTAATGTATGAGTCTCGCCTTGGTGTCGGACGTCTAGAGTTCGAGAACTACTCCGAGCGGAGTGGGGGGGGGGGCGTTTTTGAAGAGATTGATAGAAATAGAAGAAAAGGCGATGCGAGTGTTAGAGGAGAGTAATAATAATAATAATAATATTAATAATAATAATAATAATAATAATAATAATAATAATAAATAATAATAATAATAATAATAATAATAATAATAATATAAAAGTAATAATATAATAATAATAATAATAATAATAATAATAATAATAATAATAATAATAATAATAATATAATAATAATAAATAATAATAATAATAATAATAATAATAATAATAATAATAATAATAATAATAATTAATAATAATAATAATAATAATAATAATAATATAATATAATAATAATATAATAATAATAATAAAAGATACTTTATTGCATCCCAAAAAGGAAATTTTTTAATATGATGGACTGTGGAGAGGTATTGAAATGTAAATGGTATGTGATGACAATACCGCAAATAGAGGGGGGGGGGAAGCAAACCAAAAAAGAAGAAGGAGGAGGAGGAGGAGGAGGAGGAGGAGGAGGAGGAGGAGGAGGAGGAGGAGGAGGAGGAGGAGGAGGAGGAGGAGGAAAAAAGAAAAAAAGAAGAAGAAGAAGAAGAAGAAGAAGAAGAAGAAGAAGAAGAAGAAGAAGAAGAAGAAGAAGAAGAAGAAGAAGAAGGTGGAGGAGGAGGAGGGGGAGGAGCAGGAGGAGGATAAGAAGAGTGGGAAGAGTAAGATGAATTGTAGTAGTAGTAGTAGTAGTAGTAGTAGTAGTAGTAGTAGTAGTAGTAGTAGTAGTAGTAGTAGTAGTAGTAGGAAGAGGAGGAGGAGAAGGAGGAGGAGGTGGAGGATAAGGAAGGGGAGGGGTGAATAATAGAAGGTGAAGAATGCCCCCGTATAATATTATGTATCACTTTCATCTAAAAAACGATTGACATATATGACAGATCCAGACCTGTGAATTGTAACCGTTCCTCCAAATATCATATTACATCTTATATCTGTCTCTTTCTATTCGCAGGAGACCCATAATGATTTACATTCTAGAGAGTTTATTTTGTACATTGTATCATTGTTGGCTTGCTTGGTTAACTCTCTCCTTACCAGCCATTTTCAGGATTTTCCCCAAAACTTCACACCCAACTAATACAAAATAGATATTTTATCACTCAAACACAATAGCAGTAAGTTCTTGCGATAAATAATTTATTTAAAGCAAAACAAACTCTACAACACACTGCTCATTTTCTTTAAATCTTATTATGTACAAAAGAAATTTGAATAAGAATAATATTGGTTGTATCGTATTTTGCCAAGATGGGGATCATTTACATCGATCTATGTGCGGTCTAGTGGTATGACACTCACTTTCGGATCGGAATGTCCTGTGTTCGAGCCTCGCTCGACGCATAGTTGAGTCATTGGTAAAGGCTCTTTACTCACTTTCTCCCACCGTAATCAGGCGTAAAATGAGTACCTGGCCATTAATAGCGTTGTCTCTTTCGGGGAAAAAAAATGTAAAATCGCCTAACAGGTGATTTGTTTCGTTCAACTATGTTACGTGTTGCTGTCAGGGACCTTCTATAAAGCGCGTTGAGCAGGTTTACTGAACTGGATATTGCGCTATATAAAAAAAACTCAAGATCTATATTTTAAAGACTAGTATTTTGGGCAATCTTTTTAATATGTGTCTTTCCAGAGTACGGAGCTAAATGGGTAAGAGGTTGTGTGTGCATTTTATATTGTTAGTTGGCAGTTTAGTCAAATATGGCTATTCTTTGATAAAATCAAACCCATTATAAATTTTTTTGGCTGAAACTTGTTATTCGCTAACCATATTGATTGAATAAAGTGATTCCCAACTTGGGAACATTTCTTAAACTTACTATGAGACTTTTAATCTTGTATCAATACAAAGCAATAAATTGAATGGAAGAAAAATGAATCTATATTTTTTTAAAGCAAACATTGTAGATGAAGAATATAATTTATATCTATAAAAACAAAGACAACACGTCACCTTAATTCATTTTTGCCACATGGTGTTCGAATTTTTAACGCGCAACTGTGATTCAAATTAAATACTATCTATTAAATATACACACACAAGTTCGGACTCAATTTATCAAATTAATATATAAGGTGTTGCTATTGGTTCTTGGTTGTATATTTTTACATTTTTGTACATTTGCATATATATATACATACATATATATATATATATATATATATATATATATATAATATATATATATATATATATATATATATATATATATATATATATATATATGTATATATATATATATATATATATATATATATATATATATATATATATATATATATGAGCCAAGGTCAAAAGGTGCCCGCCTGATACCAGTGTTAAGAAAATTTGATTTTTAATTAATTATGGGCTGTTTTCATTGGGTTAATGCTTGTAACCAATTGATAATATGAAGAAGAGATAAAATGAGATAGCTCAACATACTCTGTTCAACAGAATATGAAATAAACAACTTGAAAGTGAAATTTGAATGCTGTTTGGCATGTGCTTAAAACGAGGTCAACGCATCACCTTTTTTGAAATCATGTAGAAATTAAATGTGATGTTTTACCCCCCTTGATTGAAATTTGACTAATAGTATAAAGTCAAAATTTACTTTTAAACGCAATTGCAGTGTATTACATATCTGATTAAGTTTCATATAGAGTTCTTAAAAAGTTGGTGTTGCTTGTTACATTTGGTGTCATCAAGCACAGCACAATACTAAGACTCAACACGAAACTTTAAAGCTCATGTTTAATGTTTATAAAATGTTTTATTATGAGAAAAAAGCATAGATTTACTATCTGAACTCAAATCTTGGAGTAAATGTATACCGTTTTACTGATATTGAGGTTTATTGGTTTTGGTGTCATTTGTCACAAGCAACACGGCATGCGTGAACACGTGGAAGTTTGTTTCGTTAAATGGCGATTCGCAATTTTGATCCACCCTTCTTACCAGTCTTTGAAGTGCAGCACTTTCATTTGCCTTTCCAGCGTGGCTCCAGGCAGAAAAGGTAAGTTGAACTTTGGTGTCATCGCTATTTTACATTGTCACAAGCAACACTTGATATTGGATATTACAAAGTGCCACCAAAAAATTATGTTTTCAGCTGTTATTCTATTTACAAATATGATATTATGACATCTCACATAGGACTGTGATTTTGACACAATTAATTATTTCCTTGTAATTCTAATTTTTTATGTTTCAGGGTTGTATCAATCAAGAAAAAGGCAAAACTCAAGCTTTTGACGAATCCAGATAAAAGAAGGGTTGTCAAGAAATTTGATTTGATTTACTATTAACAGACTAAATTACTACAAACTAGCAGATTTGAGCAGTAGGGTGATGGTTACCGTATGGTTACATGAATTCATTACCATGGCTGATATTTATCTAGTGTTTGTGTGACTTCTGGTACTTTTTGTGACCATTGGTTAAAATGTCACAGGTGACACTTAAGTTTGAAGTTTCTAATGTATTTCTGTTTTCATGTTCTTCAAAGCTTGAAATGTCATTGAATTACATTTTAACAGGCTATATTACATGTGTTCAGTTGCTATTCTTGATTTATTGAGGCAAAATTGCGTTCTCGTGTCGATTTTGACCAAAGTAATAGCAACAATGGTTTTACTAATTTCTAAGTATATTTCCAATTTGAAAGTATTTAGTTTCTTAAAATATTATTGAATTTCATTTTAGAGTAGGTTATTGTGCTTTTTTGACTGAAAATAATGATATATTATGGACGAAAGTGTGATTTGATGTTGCTTGTGACATAAGTAATGGTGTCACCGGTCTAATGTGGTAGTGGCGTTGTTAAGATGAAATAAACAATAACAATTCCGTTGTTAAGTTGAATTAACAAATGTTTTGTTTATTCATCTTAACATTTGATCTGGGGTTTTTTTGTAATTAAATTGAAGCTTACATTCAATTTCACATTGTCATTTATGTCTTTCTCGGAGAAAAACGTAATGTTGCCTGATTAGACGTCATGGCGTGTCCTACATAGTAAGTGTTGCCGTTTGGTGGGGCTCCTTACAAAGCGCTTTGATCCCGTTTAATGGATATTGCGCTATAGAAATGCTTAGTTTTTTTAATTTATAAGAACTTAATACTATTTTGTAAAGCTCGTTTTCCTGAACAAAATTATGTATAACATGTACAAATTGCTTCTGACTTAAGTTGTTTTTTTTTTAACCCTCTCCTTACCACCTACAGCAAAATCGTCATATTTGTTACGACACAATATACATATTTCTTATTCAGATTTATTTTGTACATCACAAACTTTGAAGAATGATCTTAGTTTAATTATTATTAACATAAAGTTGTTCTGTAGAGAGTTTGTTGGAGTCTAAAAATTCAAAAAAAAAATTCTGCTGGGTAAACCTGCCATTTTGGGAAAATACTGAAAATGATCGGTAAGGGGGCAGCGTGGCTCAGCGGTACGGTCTTTGCTTCGTACCCAAAAGGTACCGAGTTCGACTACTCGCCTCGTTGTGTGGCCTTGAGAAAGTCACCTCGCCCTAGCTCACTTTGCGGCGCTGCACTGCGGCTTACGCCTGGGCTATTCCAGTCTTCCCTTGGAATAGACCCTAAAGACAAATTTCCCCTTGAGGAATGATAAAGGGATTTTTTTAGAGGGTTAATCAATTTTTGTCTTGTGTCGGGATGACATTTCGGGGGGAAAAAATCCTGAAAATATTCGATGAGGAGAGAGAGAGAGAGAGAGAGAGAGAGAGAGAGAGAGAGAGAGAGAGAGAGAGAGAGAGAGAGAGAGAGAGAGAGTGAAAGTCGAGTCAAAACACGGATCAAAATCGTACCCGGAATATAAAGGGTTTAAAAAATGTCACCCCCCCCCTCCCCCTCCACAAGGATTTAATCGCTTATGCCATAATATAATGTCATTTTACCCGATAGGATGGAATTTCCTGCTGTTTTGGGACTTCTTTTCAAAATGAGGCTCACGTTAATCGTTTCATATTTCAAAACAAGATTATTGAAGCTCTGAGATTTGAATTTTTTTTAAAAAATACAAACAAACGTGAACCAGAAAAGAAGAGAGAAAAAGATTAAAAGATGATAAAGAAAAAAAAATCTTACGTTGATGATAAAAAAATTAATTTGATTACATAATCCACAGAGTTTTAACAAATCAGAACCTCCCCTCCCCCTCCCCAAATGAAAAAGCAACAACAAATTGATACAAGAGGCATGTAACCTTTCGAGTGTGAATTTTATTTAACTAGTCCTTTTTAATTATAAGAATCGTAATTTTCCACCTCAACATAGGCAGATAAAAGGAGCATAATTCATTTTTATGAACATGCATTTTCTCAAATGATGTTCTCGTTAAGACGTCTAGATATTGAGCACAGTTTTTTTTTTCATACCGTATTATTTAGGGTATTCAGAACCGCAGCTAACATGCATACATTGAATCTGAGAGAATCAGATACATGCCGTCATTGTCAAGGAGGCCCTGAGACAATGGACCACATCGTCATCCACTGCCCAGTGACAAGCCTATCAGGAGGCTACGAGACAGCCTAAAAGGCAGGAAAAGAATTTGAAGAATGGATTAAAAGATTCAAAATAGAGGTGTAGCCATTCGATACTACTGTTTGGGGTATTTTTTATCTGATTAAAGTTTGCATATTAATCTGTTCACATCAAGAAAGCTTTGTAGTCTTTTCGTATGCTCTCAACTTCAGACCAGCAGGTTCTTGGTTTGAATACCGCTGTGGAGATGCAAAGTTAATTCATTGGAAAAGATTGTGTTCTCATTCTCTCCCCGCACTTCGGTATTAGATAAGTACCAAGCCGGTAAATGAGTAGCTTCTATCGAAAAAAAAACAGTAATCGCGCCATACAGGCGCTATGTCTCGTCCGACATAAATCATCTTGTTGCTGTTGGCTTGAGATTCCTTGTGAAGCGATTTGAATACATTTTTTAAAAATTGAGCTTTATATAGCGCAATATCCTCTAAATGTGCTCAAAGCGATTTACAAGGGGTCCCTGGTCAACAGCAACATTTAACATGTAGGACGGGACATGACGCCTGTTAGGCGATATTACAATTTTTCGGACACAGACAACGCTGTTAACTACCAGGTACTCATTTTACACCTGAGTACGGTGAGAGAATGTGAGTAACGAGCCTTCTCCCAGGACTCAACTATGCGCCGAGCGAGAGGCTCGAACCCTGGACCTTCCGAACCGAAAGCGAGTTTCATACCACAAGACCACATAGCGGCACATAAACATATATATTATATAAAAGATCCAACTTTTGTTTTAATAAGGCTCGAGTCCCAATACTCTTATTGCTCCTGCAGTAAAAAGGGTCTGAAATGGACATATTACAATATGGCAATAATACGTAATGTCAAAATTTGATTCCGATCCCATTGAACGTGTAAAACCACTCTTCCGGAGGACTGAATACATACCTTGTGCAAATTATCTTCTGGTTGCAGAGTGATGGCATCTTATTTTCTAGACTAGATGTATGCTGGTCGTCAATAAAGATCATCCAACCTCGCTCTTTTAATGCCCCATATTCCTTTAAATCTGCCCATACTCTTTGCTACTAAAATAATAATGCCACCTTATGCTTCAATATGTAAACCTATCCATGTATTCCGAAGGACTGGTTACATAAACACTTACAATGGTTTTGACACCAAAAAAAGGAGAAGATATGACATCAATATTCTTTCCTATTTTAAGTTGGAACAAATCGAATCCCGACATCGTGGGTTAAATTAATTGAATGAAATATGACAATTCTCAACTAAAATAAGCTAAGACGAAAACAATTTATTTTGGCGATTGGATGCTGAGGGTCAGATGCCCCCTTTTAAACTAAGAATCCAATTTACCGGATGTCGCGAGATGACATCACAAAGGGGAGACAATCAGGTTATGTCCTTTTAAAATGTTGACTACAATATTATGGAGTATAATTATCCCTGATTTTTTTTGGTTTTGTTTGGTTTTTTTTCATTGTTGATAACTGATTTTCCATAATAACATGTTACCCGCCGCATGGAATCAGGATTATAATGTTGGAATGATTTAGGTTTTAAAAATTAGAAATATGAATTTTTAACTCTTTCCTTACCAAGTACAGGAAAATCGTCACATTCGTTATAATGCAACCAGCATTTTTCTCATTAACATTTCTTTTGCACATCAAAATATTTGAAGAGATATTTTTGGTTTTAATTATTAGAACTCAATGCTGTGTTATACAACTTGTTTTCCTGTCATTCCTTCTGAGATGGAGTTTTAAAACGTCAATTTTTATGTTGGATGAATATGACGTTTCAGTGAAAATCTGGAAAATGGTCGATAAGGAAAGAGTTAAAATACATATCTATACAGCACAATATCTACTGCTAGTGCTCAAAGCGAAGAAGAAGAAGAAGAAGAAGAAGAAGAAGAAGAAGAAGAAGAAGAAGAAGAAGAAGAAGAAGAAGAAGAAGAAGAAGAAGAAGAAGAAGCAGAATAATAATAATAATAATAATAATAATAATAATAATAATAATAATAATAATAATAATAATAATAATAATAATAATAATAATAACATTAGTAACAATAATAATATTACCATCATCATTACTACGACCACCAACACCATTACCATTATCACTACCGACATCACCATCATTATTACGTTTCCAATCTGTTTTTCTCGTTTTCAAAAATTTGACACCCATCACAATAGACCCCCTTACTACTACGAAAATTCTCGTAGAACTACGAATTTTCGGCTAAATCCCGAGCTTTATAAAACAAAGATTTTTAATTTAATACCATTTCTTGAAATCGAATTTTTGGTGCCAGAGTTATCACATAAAGGAGTTTATTACATCCCCCCCCCCCCACGCATTATAAGGACATGCTGGTGATTTTGAAGGGTAGTTAAAATGTCTACGATGTTATTACCCCTGAAAACTACTGTATTTTATTTTCCTATTTAAAGTAGGCAATCAGGATCAAAATAAGAAAACGGTAGGGGCTGCCTGAGGCCGGTGATCGTAAAATACTAACGAAAGAGTGAAAATGGAGAGGCTTCGTAAGACGAAGGGTTTGTACCCGAAACGTCCATTGTCTGTTTTGTTCCCATACGAAGCCTTTCCATTTTCACTCTTTCGTTAGTATCAAAATAAGACAAACAAAACGAAAGTTGATTTAATCCTAGGCTTTCGCCAATAATCCATACAATTTGGTGACAACATACATGAAAGTGAGAGAAAAAAGGGTAAATGGAACCAAAGAATAAAATGATACCAGTAATACCCACAAAAATACAACAACAGTAATACCACCAAAACTTACAAGAACAAAAACAAGATTACTTTCCTTTGTGATTACATGTCGCGTGACATCCAGTAAATTGAATTCTTGGTAAAAATAAAAAAGGGATCATTTCACCTCCTGGCATTGCCTGAAGAAACACGCATTTGTCTCGACGTTGTTGTTTTATTTTGGGGTTTTTTTTATATAAAAATTTATTCTCAAGGAGTCAGTCATGTTTTTCTTTTATTGAGATAAATGTCGAAAACGATCCAGAAGATGACCATTTGGCCAGGAGACTCGTTTTTCCCACTACTTCACATCTTAATAGACAGGTTTATCAATAAGGTTCTACAGTCGTGACGTCACTTGTAACAACACATGGCAACCGGTTCTAAAACCATCGGAAACAATGGCGGACGCCATGACTATACTATGACGTCCTATTATGAAGTTCGACAAGCATAACAGTGTTTTCAGAGGACAAAATTTTTATATATCTGGGCCCCTTTTTACGAACGCGAACTAGCGCATAGTCTCCGACTTGGGTCAAGGACTAGAAAAAAAAACCGGATTTTATGTGAGCTGACTAAGCAAGTCCAAGAATAAAATCACGGCACCTTTGGACTAAGTTTGGCCAAGTTTTCGTCATTTGATGAGGCCTGACTTAAAGTTTAGTCTGATACTAGTTACTAGATCAGAGCCTTCTAAAGATAGTATCTCTTTTGGTCGCCTCGTACTAGATGCATCAAAGTGTCGACAAGATAGCGGCTATTTTTAGAGTGAGAGAGCTTCGATTCGGAAGGAAAATACGTCGGTTACCAATGACAGAGGCAAAAAGTGTCCTATTGCTATTGACACTGGCTTTAAAAACGGTAAGATAAGTGCAGATCGTCGGAAGTTCACATTTTTATGAGTAAAAACTAACAACAAACCGAGGCTCGCGAATTGCGAGTGAACGGAGACTCGGGAGTCGAAAAGTCCGCTTGAAAGAACGTCCAAAATAAATAAAAACGATCAGAAAGTATAGTGGAGACAACAGTTATTCTGCTGGCATTGCAATTTACTGAATAAAGTGATTTATCAGAACCCACTTTTTGTTTTGTTTGTTTTGTTTGTTTTTTTTTTCTTGTTCAATATTATAGAATTGACATGACCATGGACATCATTGTAGTCTGATCAGGACAGCCAATATCACGTGATGTGATTCATCATGGCAAAAGCAAGTCCAAATTATGAAACGGAACGAATATATCTATATGAGTTTTTAGCACATGAATCACCCAACGTAATACTGTTTTGAGGCAGAATGGTCACAGAACCGTTCTAAGCAAAGTGTAGGCAGTTAAGTAAGGAAATATAGTGATATAATGGGGCTATATAAGAGTGGGGGGAGGGGGGAGGGAGTAAAATGAAATCTTACTGCAGCTGGCTGCGTTTATTTATCGACTTGCTATCTTTATGTATGTATTTATTTTCTCTTTCATCTTGGTCTTATTTACGCATACAATTTATGTGATTATTTATATATTTGTTTACCTATTTCCGGTGCCAGACCAACAAATATTAGATTTTCTAGATACAAATCATCGTGAAAGACATTCCAGTATTCATTCTACATAGGTCATGTGACCTAGCCTCGGTCAGCGTGGTCTGTCTAGAGTAATCAATGACGGGCGAGATCGGTGGGAATCGGGGAAGATGTGTGTGTGTGTGTGTGTGTGTGTGTGTGTGTGTATGTGTATATGTATATGTATATATATATAATACTATTGTGGTTGGAAAAAAATTTGTGATTGTCTTTTCAATTACAATATACGAATATATTGATTTTGTCCTTTCTTATCTATATTTGTTGTAGTCTGTTTATGACAGTTGAGACAATTGGTCAGAAAAGGTCTATAGAGGATTAATAACCAGTTAACTGTTGTACTCTGGTAAAAACGCGTATTTAACAATTTGGCCAGAAAACCTCAAATATCGATCCATTAGATGTGTGTCCAGTAGATTTGAAATAATCCGGTCTACTGTTGAGTCCAAGGCGATTAAAACATCCAAGGATTTAAACAAGATGGTACAAAAGTATTATACGTGAATAAAGGTGAAAAATATTTCTTCAACTTCCATGCTATTCGTTTTTCATACACGCTTATTCATGCAACCAAGAGTGGGGAAAACAAAAAAAAGGTGGGACCGTTAATAAGAGACAAAGAAGACGTAGGAATACGAAAACATATGTCGGTAGCTGTTCTTAATAATCTGACACACGTATTGCTGAGAAACAACAAAATAAAAATAAAAACAAAAATAAAGCTATACAAGAGCCTTGTTAAATGAGTACTTATTTAAACTGTGGAACGTGAGCACTAACAAAAAGCGAAGAAGATAAACTAGATGCCTTCGATCGGAAACAGCTCAGAAAAATTCTAAATATCCACTTCCCAACCAAAATAGGTTACAAGTCGTTGTACATAAAATACGACGAAACAAGACTATCGATTCAAATGTTGGTAACTAGATGAAGACTATTTGGACATATCTTAAGGAGAGACATAAATATCCCAACTAATAAGGCAATGGCGTTATTCTTTAAACCAAGCAGACAATACGATAAATAAAGGCCTCGTGCGCCTTGATGACACACGAGAACTGAGATGCCAAAAGATTTTAGAGCAACTGAGATCCATCGCAGCAGATCGCCATCGGTGGATAGAACTGACTCAACAAACCAGAGAATCTACCAAAGCGTCCTAGTCCGAAGTTTAGGGTGCCATATGTCAAGTTAGTGAAGTAAGTCAAGTCATGCATGCAACACACACACACACACACACACACACACACAATATATATATATATATTATTATTATTATTATTATTATTATTATTATTATTATTATTATTATTATTATTATTATCAGGTGGTCACAAAAGCACGCAGCTGCTTTTTTCTTTGTATTGCAGACAGTTATACAGATAATTTTTTCCAATTTTTCACTATTAGAACTATTCCCTGTTAATATAATAACAAAATATCAAAATAATTGAATGACATTTTTTTAAACACAAACGGCTTGTAACATTATCTAAAAATTTCAATATCAATAAGATAACGCAAATTAAAGTGGTATTTGCCCGTTGTAATTCTTTAAAGAAGACAATTGTCACATAAAACTAATAGAAGAAAATCTATTGTCAGAATGTGAACACCTTTATCCGGGAAGAAATTTCATTTTTTCAACAAGATGGTGCTACATCTCATTCGAGCAAAAGAACATAAACTTTTTTATTTTACATCTATACAGATGAACAACCTGAATATAAAAATATAAGATTTCTGTATACAGATGACTTGTGCCTGGCAACACAGTCCAGAGACTAAAAAATTATCGAAGACGTACTCTCTGCATCTTTGACTAAACTCATACAGAAAACTCTCTACATGCGAACCCAGGTAAAAACCCAAGTGTGTGCTTTCCCTCTAAACAACCACGAAGCAAACTGGAAATAATATAACGTTCCCAGTCTATCTTGGTGTTACACTGGATCGTGCCATATCGTTCGCCCAACATTAAAAAAATAGTCAAAGCAAAAGTAGCCCACAGGAACAACCTACTGGGAAAACTTAATTACATCAAATGAGGTGCTGACCCAAGAACTCTAAGGACAACAGTATTAGCGCTCTGTTCCTCGTCGGTTGAGAATTGTTCTCCTGTTTGGTCAAGACCAGGCCATGCCAAACATTTTGACCCCGAAATTAACAATACCTGTCGTATAATAACAGGGACACTGAAACCAACGCATTATCATACCAGAGTCCATGCATTGAGAGACTGGGACAGATACAAAAATGATGCCATCCACGGCCCGACGGAAAACATCCCATGTGCAACAAAACTATCCAGAAGAGAGTGGGTGACATTCAGTCGGGCAAGAACTAAAGTGGGGAAGACAGGGCAGAACATGTTACAGTGGCGACTTTTGACGGACATTCTCTTGAAATGTAACCTGGGACCGACATGCCTTGACACTGACTTAAGAATCTGCAGCCCAGAGGCTATGGAATGAATCTAGCACCGGTGTGAATTTGTATAATAATGATGACCGATTAATTGTTTTAATTGAATAAAATCATTAAAAAAGAAACACATCGCTTTCAAAAAAAAATAAATAAATAAACAACCCTCCCCCCCCCAAAAAAAAAACAAAACAAAACAAACCCCCAAACAAAGAAATTTGAAAAATGTCTCAAAACACACCAAAAAAAAAACCACCAAAAAAAAACACAAACAAAAACAACAACACAAATCAATAATAAAAATAACAGAAAAAAGCAGCAAACAAACAACAACAAACAAAATAAAAACACAAAAAAAACCAGAAAACAAAGACAAAACAAAACACAAAAGAAAATAAATAAAAAACAAACACAAATTACTTACTTACTTACTTAGATGCCTCTCGCGTCTCGACCGAAAGATCGGGTCGCCTTGGCTGTTTCCAGTATTTCCTGTGTGAGGTGTCTCCAATATTGCCGGTCCTCCGCTAGGGTTCTCAGATTTTCAAGGTCCCCTGCCGTTATGAGACTAATGCTTTGTCCAAGTGTTGTGAGGTTTTTGTTTAGGATCACAGGGAGTGTTGTGATCGGTCTTCCTCTGAAAAGGTTCCCGTGTTTTTGGAAATATCCCGACATGGCTTGGTTAGCTGGTATGTTTTTGTCCCTGCGTAGTATGTGACCGAAAAGTTGCCATCGTTGTTGTAAAATGTCAAGGGAGATTGGTCTTTCTTTTGTGATCTTATAGAGTGATTCATTTGAGATCTTTTTTGGGTATTTGATGTCCAGTACCCTTCTTAGCTGTGTGCGATGGAAGGCATCCAGATGTTCTTCTTCGGATTTTGTCAACGCCCAAGTGCCGCAGTTATACAGAAGTACCGGTTTTACAAGAGCACGGTACAGTTTCAGTTTGGTTTTTCTCTTTATTTTGTCACCTCTAATCCATACATTGGTGAGTTTACTGAGTGCGGCGTTTGATAGCTGTTTTCTTCTTTGTACATCCTCGGTGTCTCCAATTAGTGAGCCGACTTTCTTTGTTCTTTTCCATTCCTCTTTGTTCCTCGATATTGTTGTAAATTCGGTTTTATTGGCATTGACTTGGAGGTTATATTTCATGAGGGTATTTTGTATGATGTCTATATTTGCTGGTGTTGATCCAATAAAATCTACATCATCTGCATAGGCGATTTCTCTTGGGATTGCATTCTCAATATGAGTCGTTGGTTTTGGAATGACTTTTCTCCCTGGATTTGAGCATTGCAAACATAATGAACAAAACCTTCTCAACACACAAAGACTGGGACATAAACAGCGGTGTCCTAATTACAATACAAAAACCAGGAAAAACGAAAGGACCCGTAAACAACCTACGCCCAATAACATTACTGAATACCATAAGAAAAACACTGTCAACTATTGTCCTCAACAGAATTAGACCAAAAATAGAAAAATATCTATCACATAGCCAAAGCGGGTTTCGCCAAGACCGAAGCACATCGGACGTTGTATGGACACATAAATGGTTAGCAGCAAAGGCACTCAAAGAAAAGATATCCATAACAATAACCGGAATCGATATGTCCGCAGCCTTTGATACGATCGACAGAGGAAAACTTTTGGAGATATTAACAGACATAGTAGACGAAGACGAGCTCCGAAACACAAATTAAGAAATGAAAAAAAAATGCAAACAAATAAAAAATTAAAAAAACAAAAACAAAGAAACATTTTTTTTTAAATACGGCAAGAAATTATTAAATTACCGAAATATGCCAAAATATCAAACCGAATTTTCCAAAGTATAAATTTCTTCAGATAGTCTTTTGTCCCAGGTTCACTCCCCACTGCTGCCTACTTCCCAACACTTTGTCGGGTTTCGTCGGATTTCGTAAACAAGAAACACTATTACTACAGAGCATTCTGTAATTTACCTTTACCTTTTTTGTCAAAACTTTTGGAGAATGTAGTTCTTACTCAATTAACATCTCATCTTGAGAACAACAGTTTGGAACAACCCTTTCAGTCAGCCTACAAACATCAACACAGTACTGAACCGGCGCTTCTTAAAATCTTTAATGACTTGTTATGTAATGCTGATGCTAACAATATCAATGTATTATGCCTTTTAGATCTTTCAGCTGCCATTGACACCATTGACCATGACATTTTGTTAAGAAGACTAGAAAATACGTTCGGCATAAAAGGAATTGCCCTTAAATGGTTTACATCATATTTACAGGATCGATGGCAGACTGTCGTGGTGAATGGTGTTCAGTCAGAACAAGTTTTACTAAATCTTGGAGTGCCACAAGGCTCTGTTCTTGGCCCTGTCCTTTTTACTGTATATATGCAGCCCCTTTCTAATGTGATATCCAGATTCAATCTGAGTTATCATTTTTATGCAGATGATACGCAAATATATGATTCAGCACCCCTTAGTAATTTACAGTTCTTAATACAACGAATTACGAGCTGTTTTAATGAGATTAAATCTTGGATGTACCACTATAAGTTAAAATTAAATGATAGTAAAACTGAGATTTTAATGTGTGGAAGGCCGAGTATCCTTAAACAGGCAAATAAATTACCTATTACTCTCGGAAATAGCACAATAGAATTTTCAAATAAAGCAAAAAACCTCGGCGTCATCATTGATAAAGATCTTTCAATGACAAGCCACGTGAATAACACCATACAATCTATGTACATAGAAATGAAAAAAATAAGCAAAATTCGTAATTTAATACCGAAGCATATAGCAGAGCTTTTAATTAATTCCCTGGTTTTATCTAAATTGGACTCTTGTAACTCCCTTTGGGCGAATTTAGCTAAAGACAAAATTAGCAAACTTCAGGTTGCTCAAAAATACGCAGCCAGGCTCATTGTATGCAATAACAAAAAATACACGTCAGCAACTCTTCTTCTCCGTGAGTTACATTGGCTTCCTGTGGAAAAAAAGAGTTGCCTATAAGATTTGTACTGTTGTCTACAAATCCCTGAGCACGAACAGTCCCTCCTATATTAAAGACCTTCTAAACATATATGTCCCCAATAGAAACTTGAGGTCAAGCAATGACCAATCAATCCTTGTCAAACCTAAGCCATTCCGTAAAATAGGTGAACAGTCTTTTCAATTTTCGGCCCCCGATTTTTGGAACTCTTTCCCATCACACGTGAGATGCTCGGATTCGTTGACAACGTTCCAATCTCGCTTAAAGTTTTATCTTTTTACGTCATAATGTTGCAATATTATTTTCATATTTTGTTGTTGTTAAATTGAATTCGTATCACGTTTACTTCACACTTGTCTCGCTGTAATATGTTTTGTTTTATATCACTGTAAAGCGCTTAGAGCCTGTGACAATGGGGTAAAGCGCTATATAAATGCCATTTATTATTATTATTATTATCATTCATGACAAGGAATCTTTGTCTATTTTTAAACGTTCGCTTAAAACAAATCTGTTTCGATTTTACATGATATGAGAAGCAAGACAGGTCTGGTTGTGTTGTGTGTGTTTGTGTGTGTGTGTGTGTGTGTGTGTGCTTGTGTGTGTGAATGAGTATGTTTCAGCCAAAGTAATTTGTAATTTAGGCAGCAGGAGTCTGGTGTCTCGGAGTTAAAGCGCTATATAAGTTTTCAGTATCTATCTTCTTGAGTCCTGTTTATTTTTCAATCAACAATCATAATGTGATGAAAATAAAAGGAAGAGGAGAGGAATTTTCCATCACTGCTTGCACAGAGTCAAGGAAAAGGACACCGTAAGCTCCGAAATTAGAGTCTGTTTTTAGACCCCAAGTGCGTTCTCGAATGTCGTCTCAGAGCGTATGTCTATTAGTAACACTAATAAGGCAAGGCCATTTGGAAGTACTGAAATTGGCTTAAAAGTGTCCTGAACTCAGAGCAACTGGGGAAAAGCCTTATTGACTTTAAACAAGCATCAGTTTATGCTTTAGGAAAGAGGAAAATACTTCGTTCCTCCTGGAAATCACTAGTCGAATTATCCTTTTTCACCCATTGGAGATGAGTGGAGCCATCGAATAACATTGGATGTTGATGTCTCCTTTTACACGCTGAGAGTTTATTAAGATTAATTATCATTGAGCGAGGAGGAGCCTGTCGCTTATTAATTGTAATATGAGTGAGGGGCTTTAGCCTCTGCTGTTTTTGATTGGATTCAGTAGCCTGGTGTCACGTCGCCCGGCAACGGCGGCCGTCTTGGTTCTAAACAAAGAAAATCATTATTTTTTTTATTCTTCAAGCTGGCTAGAACTTTTCATATGTCTTGTGACCAGAATGTGTAAAAGTCAAAACATGATCAAATTTAGGGGGTTTTTTTTCCTCTGGATACGCTTTTATGCTCGCCGGAGAAATATTTCATAAGGGCGTCCGCCATTGTTCCGATAGTTTAGAGCCAGTTGCTAAGTTACCATGCGTCATTGAGGGAATTGACGTTACGACTGTTGAAAAGTATTGGTGTAAAAATATCTGTTCCACCAGGTGGCTTTATTTGCATCCTTTGAATTAGTGACAGTGTAGATAAATCCAAGACAGATGTATACGAACTTGATCACCAGCATAGAATTATATATTATATAGGTAGAATGAAGCTGACGTCACTAGGGTCTTTGTTATTATTTTTTGCCAACCGCGTTTATGAGTAATTCTCACTAAACTGTATTAACCAGACTATAAACGTTTAAGGTTACACATAGTTTTGTGTGTTAGTTCGTTATACTTCCGGATGGCAATGTTGTGATCTTCTTAGCCAAGCTTACTCTAAATTTTTCAAGTCTAGGATAATATTATTAGAAAGATATGAACCACTCCCTCGTTCTCTACAAATAAAAAAATGAAATCAACCCAACACATAATAATAAATTTGGCAGAAAACTCGTCCTCAAATATCAATCGATTGAAATGACCTTCACCTTTTCAAATTTCTAAAACCCGGGATTTATCAAGAAGTCCAAAATTTCAGACGTTATGACAAATGATCATTTTAATAACAGATTGTGTGGCTGTGTGGTCTTGTGGTATGATATTCGCCTTCGGATCGAAAGGTCCTGGGTTCGAGTCCCGCTTTGAACTCTGAGCAACGCAAGGAAAGGGAATCGGATTTATTTACATTCTCTCACCACCGAACCCAGGTAAAATGAGTACCTGGTCGTTAACACCGACTGACTGTGTGTCCGAAACAAAAACTGTAATATCACAAAACAAGCGTTATGTCCTTGTACAGCGCATTTAGTATGTTTAGAGGATATTGCCCTGTATAAATTCTCAATTGCTTTTTTGTTTTGTTTTGATTTTTTTGTTTTGTTTTGTTTCTGACGACCATGTTTTCTAGCCATAATATATTTTTTCAATGTGTTTTTCAGAATACGGCCTTGTCGACAAATTGTCTACAGCAGTCTCTCAATAGACCTTAAGTGGATGGATGTAGGAGGATGGGCTCTCGAAAACGCCAAGTCTAACAAAAGACGCAATTGGGTTTTCCAATCGAAAAGAGAAAATGGCTGTAGAGAGAACCTCTTATTGGGTACATGGGTAGTTAGTGAGAGGTACTAAATCGCTTCATTTAACCATTTAAGGACTTGCGATTTTGTCCTTCAAGTCTTATAGGAATTAATAAAGTAAATGGTTTTTACTGTATCGTATCATTATTATTATAATCATCATCATTACTATTATTATATTACTTCTTCGACTACTACCACTTCTATTACAACTCCTACCACTACTTCTAATACTTATACTGTTTCTACTACTACTACTACTACTACTACTACTACTACTACTACTACTACTACTACTACTACTACTACTACTACTACTACTACTACTACTACTACATCTTCTCCCTGGCAGACGCAAGTGCCAATCTGCAACTAATCTCAGGAGCTGTCTCATTTGGCACTGGCGGATGCAAG
Source organism: Berghia stephanieae (assembly GCF_034508935.2). Lineage (NCBI taxonomy): Eukaryota > Metazoa > Mollusca > Gastropoda > Nudibranchia > Aeolidiidae > Berghia > Berghia stephanieae. The sequence goes on along the minus strand of NC_088372.1, from coordinate 17,276,066 downwards.
ATATGAAAATGAAAAAAATGGAACAATACGCCAGATGAAATAGTGCCAGGAGCAAGTTATGAATAATGTATAGCTGTTTTGAGCGCGTACAACATGGCGCATAGCTTGTCGGCAGCATAATGACGTTGGGTGCCTGAATGAAAAAGAAGAAGAAGAAGAAGAAGAAGAAGAAGAAGAAGAAGAAGAAGAAGAAGAAGAAGAAGAAGAAGAAGAAGAAGAAGAAGAAGAAGAAGAAGAAGAAGAAGAAGAAGAAGAAGACGAGAAGAAGAAGAAGAAGAAGAGAGAAGAAGAAGAAGAAGAAGAAGAAAGAAGAAGAAGAAGAAGAAGAAGAAGAAGAAGAAGAAGAAGAAGAAGAAGAAGAAGAAGAAGAAGAAGAAGAAAGAAGAAGAAGAAGAAGAAGAAAAAGAAGGAAGAAGCAGAAGAAGAAGAGGAGAAGAAGAAGAAGAAGGAGAAGAAGAAGAAGAAGAAGAAGAAGAAGAAGAAGAAGAAGAAGAAGAAGAAGAAGAAGAAGAAGAAAGAAGAAGAAGAAGAAGAAGAAGAAGAAGAAGAAGAAGAAGAGAAGAAGAAGAAGAAGAAGAAGAAGAAGAAGAAGAAGAAGAAGAAGAAGAAGAAGGAAGAAGAAGAAGAAGAAGAAGAAGAAGAAGAAAGAGAGAGAGAAGAAGAAGAAGAGAGAGGAGAAGAAGAAGAAGAGGAGAAGAAGAAGAAGAGGAGAGAGAAGAAGAAGAGGAAGAAGAAGAAGAGAAGAAGAGAGAAGAAGAAGAAGAAGAGGAGAAGAAGAAGAAGAAGAGGAGAAGAAGAAGAAGAAGAGGAGAAGAAGAAGAAGAGGAGAAGAAGAAGAAGAGGAGAAGAAGAAGAAGAGAGAAGAAGAAGAAGAGAGAGAAGAAGAGAGAAGAGAGAAGAAGAAGAAGAAGAAGAAGAAGAGGAGAAGAAGAAGAAGAAGAAGAAGAAGAAGAAGAAGAAGAAGAAGAAGAAGAAGAGAAGAAGAAGAAGAAGAAGAAGAAGAAGAAGAAGAAGAAGAAGAAGAAGAAGAAGAAGAAGAAGAAGAAGAAGAAGAAGAAGAAGAAGAAGAAGAGAGAAGAAGAAGAGAGAAGAAGAAGAAGAAGAGAGAAGAAGAAGAAGAAGAAGAAGAAGAAGAAGAAGAAGAAGAAGAAGAAGAAGAGAAGAAAGAAGAAGAAGAAGAAGAAGAAGAAGAAGAAGAAGAAGAAGAAGAAGAGAGAGAAGAAGAAGAGGAGAAGAAGAAGAGGAGAAGAAGAAGGAGAAGAAGAAGAGAGAAGAAGAAGAGAGAAAGAAGGAAAGAGGAGAAGAAGAAGAAGAAAAAGAAGAAGAAGAAGAAAGAAGAAGAAGAAGAAGAAGAAGAAGAAGAAGAAGAAGAAGAAGAAGAAGAAGAAGAAGAAGAAGAAGAAGAAGAAGAAGAAGAAGAAGAAGAAGAAGAAGAAGAAGGAGAAGAGGAGAAGAAGAAGAGGAGAAGAAGAAGAAGAGGGCACTCATGTAAAAAATGACGACCTGGCCGTTGAGAGCATTAACAAAAAGTGTCCCGAGATATAATATTGTAATATCACCAAATGGGCGCTATATATCTCGTCCTGCTTGTTAAGTGAAGCTGTTGGCTAATGACCCTTTGCAAATGAATTTGAGCACGTTTAGTAAAGAGAGAGAGAGAGAGAGAGAGAGAGAGAGAGAGAGAGAGAGAGAGAGAGAGAGAGGGAGGGAGAGAGAGAATTTTAAATAAGTTTCAAAGTTTATTCAATCTTAGGCTTTCGCCAATAAATCAACAATTTGATGACAACATACATGAAGTGGGAGTGAAATATCTGTTCAATGTTATAATTATCATATACCGTTATTTATAACAAGTGTAACAAAATGACTAATCGCCATATTTATGGACAATAAATATATTATTATTATTATTATTATTATTATTATTATTATTATTATTATTATTATTATTATTATTATTATTATATTATTATTATTATTATATTATTATTATTGCGTTATATAAATGCTCTTTTCGTCATCTAGTCACCCCGACGTAATAGCCGATTGGTACGGTGAGTCACATTTATTATTGTCAAACCGCAATCATTGTTCAGTTTTACGGATTCGGTGCTGATGGCTATCAACTGATTTCTTTCAATTTCAATATACCTACCTACGTCTTAACGCGATGTCACATGTTGTATCTGATACTCTCTTCACATTCCTTACTCCCACGTTTTCAAATCTATTACTATTAAGGTTTCTCTAGGATTCTTCACAATCGCCATTTTCATCAATTTTAATCGTTTTGCACAGTTGCCTCATCTTGATGGTAATGCTTGATCCTTTGATTTCTCATTTCTTTATCTATTTATTTATTTATTTACATTTTTCCCTTTTTTTATTTTGGCCAGAAAAAAAAGAGAAAAAACTTCAAAATCGATGCATCAACTATCATCCTCATTTTCGATTTGATTTTAAAAAATTAAGATTGAACGCGACTGAGTTAAAATTCTTCTAAATTTATCAAAACGTTTGAAACCTGAGATTATTTGACTAGTAAAAGTTTCCTGGATAAAATAGGAAAAGATGTTTTTGTTTCAGTCTGGCAAAATAATGCAAAGTTAAATAATTGCTTTTCGACTCCGCTTTTCACGAGCTTTGCCAGCATTTCTAAACGTGCGTTTTAAAAGGTCGTAAGTTATCTATATCAGTAAAACAAAGAGCAAATCATCTCTCTCTCTCTCTCTCTCTCTCTCTCTCTCTCTCTCTCTCTCTCTCTCTCTCTCTCTCGTATGTTTTGTAGCGCCAGAAAAAAGGAAGAAAATGGGATAGTAAAAATTTCTAGAATTACAATTAAAGCACCCAAGTAAAAATAAGACATAGGGGAACTAAGAACAAGTAGGGATAAGATGTGGATTCCAAGAGCATACCACCAATGCACTTAGTTAGAAATCACCTATAAGTCTCATCCGGACCCAAGCACAAAATCCAACAAAATCCCTCAAATGCTAAAATTAATTAAAAATAACAAATACAATAATACATAACAGAGAGATGATTTACAAGGAAAAAAAATATCATATCTCAAAACAATAACTATGCATTTGACTGTTTCCCTCCCAGCTAGGACTCCGGCCAGGGCCAGGACAAAAGCAAGTAATCTCATTCCAAGACAAAGGCAGAAAGCATGTTGGAAAACAGATATATATTATAAGGGGATAGAAGACACAGTATGTACCCCCCTGCCCACAATGGGAGATCAGGATATAAGGAAAATAATGGGATAGTAAAAAGTTCTAGAATTACAATTAAAGCATCCAAGAATAAGGCAGACAAAGGGGAATTGGTTCAAATAGGAAACATATGTAGATTCCAAGAGCACACAACCAAAGTATCTAGTTTGAGATCACCAAAAGTCTCATCCTGACACAAGTACAGGTCCCCACTAAGCGGGATACACTCAAATGTTTACAAATCATATATAATATGTAAACAATACAAAACAGTGAAGTGCATAACAAGGAGATGATTTACAAGACAAAAATTATCATCTCCGAAAACTTAACTGTACATTTGACTGTTTCCCTCCCAGCTAGGGTATCCGGCCAGGACCAGAACAAAACCAAGTAATCTCATTCAAAGAAAGGATGTTGGGAAACAGATGTAGGAGGATAGAAGAGACAGTAAGTACCTCCCTGCCCAATATGGGAGGTCAGGAAGCCCACCCAGAGAAACTGCTAAAAAGACTGATTTGACATTAAGAGAACATAAATAGATGTGTGCCTCCCTGCCCACTATGAGAGGTCTAGAACCCCAAATAGAAAAGTACTGTGTTTGCATTTAAAATTATAATTCTATCTTTAAAAATATCATCTTCATTAAATATATAGCTATTAAAGTGACAATTTAATTAGCAGTTCTTCAATAATTTATACATATTCATACCGTGACACTGTCTTCATACATCATTATATATTATGATATAAGACTTATATACTTTAAGTATTTTTTTTGGAAAGAGTATCACGTTAGCCATGCTCTTTATAAACAGGATGTCTGGTTTTTTTTTTTTGTTTTATGTTTGTTTTTTTTGTTTTTAAGGGTTTTACGGCGCTTGTAACACATTTAGGTTATATCAGCGCCAGTAAAAAGGAAGAAAATGGGATAGTAAAAAGTAATAGAATTACAATTAAAGCACCCAAGAAAAAGTAAGACATAGGGGAACTGGGAACAAATATGGATCAGATGTAGATTCCAAGAGCATACCACCAATGTTCTTAGTTTGAGATCACCTAAAAGTCTCATTCAGACACAAGCACAGGCCCTAACTAAGAGGAACACACTCAAATGCTTACAAATTATATAATATAATATGTAAACTAAACATAATACAATGCATAACAGAGAGATGATTTACAAGGAAAAAAATATCACCTCCCAAAACAATAACTATGCATTTGACTGTTTCCCTCCCAGCAGGACAAAAACCAAGTAATCTCATTCCAAGACAAAGACAGAAAGCATGTTGGAAAATAGATATATAGAGATAGAAGACACAGTATGTACCCCCCTGCCCGCTATGGGAGGTCAGGATCCTAAAAATAATAATGTCATGATTATGATCCGTCATTTGACGTTTCAATTTCAAATCAACATCTGGCCGGCCGCCTTATTGCCAAATTCATTTGCGCACGCATAGGCTAAACACTTTCTTTTATACTAATTTAAATTATTGATCGTCTCAATCTATATTAAGTTACTTTCTTTTATACTAATTTAAATTATTGATCGTCTCAATCTATATTAAGTTCCACAATATAGTAGAATAATAATTAAATAAACGAGTGCCTGTAGTTTGTAATATCAATAGCCTTTATTACCCCACAAATATTGCGGGTTCTCCACAAGTAATAATAATAATAATAATAATAATAATAATAATAATAATAATAATAATAATAATAATAATAATAATAATAATAATAATAATAATAATAATAATAATAATAGTAATGACATAATATAATCAGAATGCTTGTATTAGTAATAATGATAATACAAAGATATACATATTATATTAAGATCCCCTGCCCAAATAAGGCCCACCCCCAACCCCCCCCCCCCCCCCCCCCGCCCCCGTACCATAAAATTGTGGTTCATAAAGTGAAAAACCTTAACACTTCCGGCAACCTAGAGATAAATGTAAACGATAAACGAAGTTTCGTTTCCCTGATCGACGCGCATCATCGCCAAAGGCAAGAAGTGTGTTTGTTTACAATTTGTTTTGACAAGAAAGTTTGTCAAGAACCCATTCGACAGCCAGTTTAGGTAAGTATAAGTTAATATTAACAATCATAGACATATATTTCAGTTTAAAAGGTTTTTATAACTTGATTTACTTCAAAAAATTTAAGCTTAGTCAAGTGTTCATGTGACAAACTATGAAGAATTGACTTGCTAGGGTATGCCCTATTAAGGCCCGCCTAGAATCCCTGGTGGGCCTTATTAAGGCACATTGGAAAGTTTGTGTTTGAGACTCAATTTAACATGCTATTTGTTCAGGGGGTTGTTAATTGTTTATTAATAATTATCAAAAACAATTGTAGAGACACACAACACAAGTTTTTCGCCAAATTCAAAGCTAAATCAATCTATGTCTTCTCTATATTTTCAGTTTGATCCTGATCAATGGCTTCGACTCGCAGAGCAAAGTGGTCCCAGGAAGATATGGAGAATGCAATGAGAGCCGTCAACAGAGGAGACGGTGGGGGTATCTCTGTGCACGAGGCATCAACTCGTTTCAGTATTCCTAGAAGAACGCTCCGGAACCATTTGTCCAGCGGATCCACCGAAAAGAGACTTGGACGAAAAACTATATTGTCTTCGGAGGAAGAATTAATGCTCGTGAATCGCATCATCTGGGCATGCCATTCACCGCAAAGATGATCAGGAGCCATGTCTTTAATTATGTTGCCAAAAACAATATTTCTCACCCTTTCACATCGAATCTTGCAGGAGAAAAGTGGTTTCGGCTTTTCATGAAACGCCATCCACGGTTGAGTGCCAGAAAAGCACAAGCAATGAATCAGGCACGAGCACAGAAACTTAACAGATTCATTGTGAATGATCACTTCACTAAACTTGAGGAAACTATGAAAGACCTTGATCTGTTTAATCAGCCAGATCACATCTTCAATTTGGACGAGAAAGGTTGCCAACTATATCTCCACCATCAACAAAGAGTGATTGCTGCCAAAGGCCACAAACGGGTACATTTGGTAGCACCAGAGGATGGTGAAAACGTGACTATTGTTGCATGTTTTTCTGCAGTGGGGATTGCGGTTCCCCCGATGATCATTTTCAAGGGAAAGAATAGAAAGTAACAATATGGTGATGACCTCCCTCCTCTGTCATGCTTTGAAATGGCAGAGAAGGGCAGCATGACACATGAAGTGTTTGTCAAGTGGCTGAAACACTTTTCTAAGTTTAAACCGGCCGGTAGAGTGCTTCTGATTTTGGATGGAGCAAAATGTCATCTGTCAATGGATATTCTGGACGAGGCAGTCAAATATGACATCACGCTTTCCTGTCTGCCGTCAAACACGATGCATGAACTGCAGCCTCTGGATACTGCTGTATTCCGCTCCTTTGAGCATCACTGGGACAAGCAGGTGTTGGAATTCTGGAGGACTCGTCCTGATAGAACACTCTCAAAAGACGTGTTTGGGAAGGTGTTCACCCCTGTTTGGATGAAATGCATGACAATGGGAAACATCACAAGTGGGTTTCGCACGTGCGGAATATACCCATTCAACAAAAATGCAATCCCAGACCATGCTTTTGCTCCAAGTGAAGCCACTCAAATTGACGACAATGAACCACCTCAACCTTGACGTCAGCTGACGCCACACAACAACAACCATCCACGTCATCAGCTGAAGCCACACTGCAACCACAGCCTTCAGTGTCTGCTCCAGCTGCGACACCAGGCACAGAGAAGCCTTCTCAGCCTTTGGCAATGTCAATGCCAACGACTTCAGCCCCAGTTTTACCATCACCCTCTACAAATGTAAGTTTTTGTGATCTCATGAAAACACCAACTAAAAAGAAGAGATCTGTCGTGAGAAAGAAAAGCATCAACTACAGAGCTACTGTAATTTCAAAATCATTGTTTGAAACTGAAAAAACTGGAAATGGTGGAAAGGGGAAGGGGAATGGCAAAGGGAAGGAGAAGGCGAAGAAAACAACACAAACAGAAAGTGGTTGGTACTGTCCCGTGTGCCAAGATACCAAAATTGAAGACATGCGGAGCTGTGAAAGCTGTAGTGTATGGTATCATGAAGATTGTGTCGGGTTGACCAAGGCTGACGACTCTTTTGTTTGCCCAGAATGTGACAATTAGATTTATAATGATGTTGTTAAGCCTAGAAACTGTTTATGTTGTTCTTATGGTGTTGTATGGTGATTTTTGTGATGGGCCTTATTAGGGCATACTTGCCTTATTAAGGCCCACTTGACTTATTTCCAAAGTTGTTCTAAATAAATAACACAAAACTTATAAAATGCCTTTTTGCCTTTTGTTAAGTCCTTTATAAACCAAGCGCAGTTGTAAAAAACACAAAGTGTTAAAAAGAAAATGTATTGGTGGACACAGGCCCATCAAATAAAAAAGGTGGGCCTTATATGGGCAGGGGACCTTATGTTGTGATTATTCCAAGCTCTCACTTCTGATAAAGATGTGTTTTACATGATCTTGAATTAAAAATCAAATTTACATGAGATTACTTTGCCCTCACAATTTGTATCCCTTATATTTTCTCTTCACAAAGCAACATCAACAATCAGGAATGTATTTGATATTTGATACACTGAGAGAATGCCACAACTAATGGAATTGCATTCAAGGTTGGAATGATAGTATTTAGAAAAATAATTGGTCTACAAAGTGTAACCATACATGAGCGCGAGCAGACCTGCCAACCTTCCCAGAATGAAAAGAGTTTTCTATGAACCTAAAAAGTGTATTGTTTTAGAAAGAAAAAAAAAAAAGTGTATTTTGTCCCCATGTGTGGAAAAAAATGCGCACTATACAAAAATTTGTATAAAAGCTAACATCAAACCCAAATACAAATAAATTCTGATCTTCATCATTCACTCATTTGCATCAATCTAGTAATGACATAAATTATCGGTTCTTCGAGAAACTAAACTTAATGGCCATTATAAATTGGTGTAAGGCTCAGAAATTGCAATATCTAAGGATATTGCTTTGTTTTGTTTGTTTTCAAGGGTTTTACGGCGCTTGCAACACAGTAAGGTCATATCAGCGCCAGTAAAAAGGAAGAAAATGGGATAGTAAAAAGTTCTTGAATTACAATTAAGGCACCCAAGAAAAGGCAAAACAAAGGGGAATTGGTTCAAATAGGAAACAGGTGTAGATTTCAAGAGCACACTATCAAAGTACTTAGTTTTAGATCAGCCTAAAGTTTCATCCATACACAAACACAGGTCCCCACTAAGAGGAATACACTCAAATGTTTACAAATCATATATAATTCATAAACAAAACATAATACAGTACATAACAGAGAGATGATTTACAAGGAACAAAATATTCTCTCCCAAAACTAACTACAGTAGAACTCGGAAATAGCGAGTTCGACGGGTCCACTCCTGATTACTCGCTATTTCCGAGTTCTCGCTATTCCCGAGTTGCCAGGAAAGGTTATAATATTGCTGGTTATTCCCCTCAGTGTGTAATTCGAGTAAAAGCCGTCGCCCCTATTTCAATTTCTTCACAGAAGTGGCAGAATGCTTGGTTTTTGTTTTGTTTTTTTTTTGTTTTTATTTTCAAGTAAAATCATGACTAGAAAAAAAAAAAAAAGAACATAGAAGTGTGTGTGTGTGTGTGTGTGTGTGTGTGTGTGCGTGTGTGCGTGTGCGCGCGAGTGTTTGTATGCACTCGGCATGTTTGATGAGGTAAGCAAGCGCATCACTCAATCACTGACCCATTGAAATAATGGTTCCACACTCCCCTCTCTCGCTGATCGTGTCGTTCGTTAACGATGCTACTCGCTGACCGATGCTGGGAAGTGAGGCATGTTGACATGTGTTTACCTCGCGCGTCGCGTGGCACCACATTAGGTGAATAATTGACCCCCACCCCCAATACACACACACGCACACAAACCCAACCCCCACCCAAATTTGTGTCGCCTATTATGTACTCTAGACTAGGCTACTTCTATTATGTAATATTACTCGTAACGAAAAATAAGAAAAGAAAAGAGGCTAGGCTAAAAATATTTAAATTGCCATTGTCTCTTGTTTTGCTTTACTTCGTCGCAGTCCTAGGCTGGGGCAGGAAATGCTCGTTATTTCCGAGTTGACCTCTTTTTCATACTCGCTACTTTCATGCTTATTTTATTGACTCAAATAAGGGAAAAAAACGGGGATTTAGATTTTACTCGCTATTTCCGAGTTCTCGCTATTTCCGAGTACGTTACTTTCATATTCTACTGTATACATTTGACTGTTTCCCTCTCACCCTGGCATGCAACTAGTAATACACCACGAACACCCAAAATATGGAAGTGCCATGTACACTCGAGAAAAATCTACCATACTGAAAAGCGATGACCACTCAGAAAATGACATTGAGATTCTCAGAGTAGAAACAACACTGATTACCACCATATCTGTGTACAAACCTCCATTAACCCCATTCAAGTGGCCCCAAATGAATCTATCTGATAGAAAACCAACCCTGATCATTGGAGATTTTAACAGCCATAACACTATATGGGGGTATGAGCAAAATAACCTTGACGGAGATTCTGTTGAGGAATGGGCGGCGGGCAATGACCTCACAATCCTCCATAATCCCAAAGACAAGAAAACCTTTATGAGTGCCCGGTGGAAGAAAGGTTACAATCCGGACCTGGCATTCATATCCTCTCAACACTTCTCAAACTTTGAAAGGACTGTAGGTGAGCCTATACCGAAATCTCAACACAGGCCTATTACTATCAGCATCAAACCAGCTGTTAAAGCCCTCGAATCAAATGCGATACCACGATTCAATTTTAGAAAAGCAAATTGGGAAAACTTTACTAAAGATTTAGACAATGAGATCACCAATATAAAAAGTGACCCACAGAGATACGACGACTTTAGAACACTCATATGGAAAGTTGCAAAGAAAAACATCCCCAGAGGATGCCAAAAAGTTATATTCCATGTCTCCAAGATGAAAGCAAGCAACTATATGAAAGATACATTGAATCATACAAGGTGGATCCTTTCAGTGAAGAAACCCTAGAACTGGGTGAAGAACTCACATCAATGATAGCCGATGAAAGATCAGAAAGATGGAAGGAATTAATAACCTCCACCAATATGACCCTAAACAGCAAAAAGGCCTGGACTACAATTTCAAAACTGAATAATGACAAAAATACCCAGACAAGAGTGGCTGCAGTAACACCTGACCAAGTAGCACATCAGCTTCTACTGAATGGGAAACCAGCCAAGAAAGCACGAGGCCAACTAAAAGCCCTGAAACGTGAAATGGACAAAGCCCTCAAGGATAGTGAAGATCATCTTGACTCTTTTACCCTGGAGGAGCTACTAGAGGCCTTGTCCCATCTGAAGGCGGGAAAAGCATCTGGACTGGATGGAATCACAACTGAGATGATTCAACACTTTGGACCGAGAACCCTATCCTGGCTATTGGACCTCTTCAATGAATGCGCAAGGACAAACAGGCTGCCAAGTGCATGGAGGAAAGCAAGAGTAGTCGCCCTACTGAAACCGGGAAAGATCCAAAATCCAAGAAAAGCTATCGCCCGATCTCCCTCCTGTGCATCACATACAAGCTATTTGAGCGAATTGTTATGTCCCGCATGTCACCCAGTCTAGACGAACAACTGTCTCCAGACCAGGCTGGATTCCGACCAGGACGGTCAACATGTGGTCAACTTCTTAACCTTACACAATTCATAGAAGATGGGTTTGAGACAAAACAGGTCACTGGCACAGTTTTCGTCGACCTCACTGCAGCCTATGACACAGTGAATTTGTTTGTTTTTGTTTTTAAGGGTTTTACGGCGCTTGCAACACATTTAGGTTATATCAGCGCCAGTAAAAAGGAAGAAAATAGGATAGTAAAAAGTTATAGAATTACTATTAAAGCACCCAAGAAAAAGTAAGACAAAGGGGACTGGGAACAAATAGGGATCAGATGTAGATTCCAAGAGCATACCACCAATGTACTTAGTTTGAGATCACCTACAAGTCTCATCCAGACACAAGCACAAAATCCAACAAAGAGGAACACACTCAAATTCTTACATTATACATTCAAAATAAAAATAATAATACATAACTGAGAGATGATTTACAAGGAAAAAAATATCATCTCCCAAAACAATAACTATGCATTTGACCGTTTCCCTCCCAGCTAGGACTCCGGCCAGAGCCAGGACAAAACCAAGTAATCTCATTCCGAGACAAAGACAGAAAGCATGTTGGAAAACAGATATAAGGGGATAGAAGACACAGTATGTACCTCCCTGCCCACTATGGGAGGTCAGGATCCCCACCCAGGCACAGTGAATCACAAGATCCTACTCCTCAAAGTGGCTAAAATGATAAAGAATAAGAAAATTGTAAATATCATCCAGTCACTTCTCGAAAACAGGCGCTTCTTTGTTGAAATGGATGGCCGTAAGAGCAGGTGGCGCACCCAGAAGAATGGTCTTCCCCAAGGATCAGTGCTGGCTCCAACACTTTTCAACATATATACAAATGATCAGCCTGAGTTTCCAAAAATCCGCCGATTCATATATGCTGATGACCTATGCCTCGCAACACAGGATGTGTCCTTCCAACCAATCGAGAGCAGACTGACAAATGCCCTAGACACCCTTACAAAGTACTACACTAAAAACTCGCTGAACGCCAACCCAGGGAAAACACAAGTGTGTGCATTTCACCTCAACAACCACCAAGCCCACAAAAAACTTAACATCAAGTGGAATGGCCAGACATTAGAGTACAACTACCACCCAGTGTACCTCGGAGTGACGCTTGATCGGACTCTGTCCTTCAGAGAACACGTGAGGAAGACCAAGGCAAAAGTGTCCACGCGAAATGCCCTCCTTGGAAAGCTGGCAAACATGAACTGGGGAACTGACCCTAAAACTCTAAGGACCACAGCATTGGCCCTCAGCTTCTCAACTGCGGAGTACTGCTCAGCTGTATGGGCCCGATCATGCCATGCCTCCAAGCTAGACCCCGAGCTCAACAACGCCTGCCGGATCGTAACGGGCCAGCTGAGAGCAACACCATTACCACTGGTCTACCGTGCAGCAGGAATAGCCCCACCACACATCCGGAGGGAAACTTATGCCCAAATACAAAAATACAAACAGGAAATGGACCAGAGACACCCCCTTTATGACCACAATTGCCCCAAAAGCAGGCTCAAATCAAGGAAAAGCTTCCTCACAATAGAGAGCCTTCACCCAGACCATTCAGCATTCTTCCGCCTGGACAAATGGGTAGAATGGGACAAGACAGCAAACGATGCCCTCCAGCCCCCAACAGAAAAGCTCCCAGCAGGCACAGACCTCAAGAGAAAAGACTGGGTGGCGTTGAACAGAGCTAGAGCAAAGGTGGGAAACACCGTCACCAATCTCTTTAAATGGAAAATCTCACCGGGCACTGAATGCCCATGCGGTCACCCCAGACAGACCATGGACCACATCCTGTCCGAATGCTCGCTGGGACCTCACTGCACCAATGCTGACCTGAGGGAATGCAACCAGACTGCCCGGGACTGGCTGACTCACTGGCGCGACAAGATATGATGATGACCCTCAGCTAGGGCATCCGGCCAGGACCAGGACAAAGCCAAGAAATCTCATTCCAAGTCAAAGACAAAGAAAGCATGTTAGAAAACAGATATAAGGGGATAGAAGACACAGCATGTACCCCCCTGCCCACTATGGGAGCTTCAAAAACGTATCCACCTCAATGAACCCAGTGGAAATTTGTTTTTTGTTTTTTGTTTTTAGGGGTTTTACGGCGTTTGCAACACATTTAGGTTATATCAGCGCCAGTAAAAAGGAATAAAATGGGATAGTAACAAGTTCTAGAATTACAATTAAAGCACCCAAGAAAAAGTAAGACAAAGGGGAACTGAGAACAAATAGGGATCAGATGTAGATTCCAAGAGTATACCACCAATGTACTTAGTTTGAAATCACCTACAAGTCTCATCCAGACACAAGCACAAATCCCAACAAAAAGGAACACACTCAAATGCTTACATTATACATTCAAAATAAAAATAACAGAGAGATGATTTACAAGGAAAAAAATATCATCTCCCAAAACAATAACTATGCATTTGACTGTTTCCCTCCCAGCTAGGACTCCGGCCAGTGCCAGGACAAAACCAAGTAATCTCATTCCAAGACAAAGACCGAGAGCATGTTGGAAAACAGATATAAGGGGATAGAAGACAAAGTATGTACCTCCCTGCCCACTATGGGAGGTCAGGATCCCCACCCAGCAGTGGAAATTTAAGATCTGCTAATCGAAATCTCCAAAATTCTTTAGCAATTCATGAGAAATCCTTTTACTACCATGTGTCAGTATTGAAACAAAATCTTTTTTTTTTTTTTTTTTTTTTTTTTTTTAAGGGTTTTACGGCGCTTGCAACACATTAAGGTCATATCAGCGCCAGTAAAAAGGAATAAAATGGGATAGTAAAAAGTTCTAGAATTACAATTAAAGCACAAAAGAAAAGGTAAGACAAAGGGGAATTGGTTCAAATAGGGAACAGGTGTAGATTCCAAGAGCATACTGTCAAAGTACTTAGTTTGAGATCACCTAAAAATCTCATCCAGACACAAGCACAGGTCCCAACTAAGAGGAATACACTCAAATGTTTACCAATCCTATAATATAATATGTAAACTAAACATAATACAATGCATAACAGAGAGATGATTTACAAAGAAAAAAATATCATCTCCCAAAACTATAACTATACATTCGACTATATCCCTCCCAGCTAAGGAACTCCGGCAAGGATCAGGACAAAACCAAGTAATCTCATTCCAAGACAATGACAGGAAACAATTGAAAAGCAGGTACAGGGGGATAGAAGACACAGTAAGGACCTCCCTGCCCACTATGGGAGGTCGGAACTGAAACAAAATCAATTACTTTTAGAAAGCGGTTAAAAACTTTTCTGTAAAGCATATAATTTAGACTTTGAGTATGAATTTTATTATAATTTGTTTTATTATCATATCAATGTGGTTTTTAACTTGTCAGTTTTATATATGCGCATGATATAAGATCAGGAACTAGACACTATATAAATTCATTATATCATATTATCATATATACTCTCAATGTACTAAGCTTGAGATCACCTAAAATTCTCATCCAGTCCAATTACGAGGAATATACTCAAATGGTTATATGATATGTTCAAAACAAAAAATATAACTATCAGTAAATAATAAAGAGATGATTTACAAGAAAAGAAATATCACCTCCCAAAACTGATATTATATTTGACCGTTTCCCACTCAGCCAAGCAATCCAACAAGGGCCAGGATAAAACCAATATAACGACTCAGCTCAGACTTCGTTAATTCAATTTATTTATTATCATGCATATGATAAATTTAAAACAAATATATTATTATAATAGGACCAGCTTGGATGGAGTTCTTTCAGTAACTAACTAACACAAAACAATCGTCTTACGATGTTCCTATGTTCCTAAGGAACAAAGACTGCTTAAACGTTCAAGCAGTAAACATTCATACTCACATGCAAAACATGCACAAAATAAAATGCGTAACTCTATAAAGGATTCTAACATAATTACACACAACTGAACAACTACATTCGCACATAGCCAAACAACTTCAATATTATTACAATACATGTTACACTGATGTTTGTTTGTTTTTAAGGGTTTTATGGCGCTTGCAACACATTTATGTCATATCAGCGCCAGTAAAAAGGAAGAAAATTGGATAGTAAAAACATTCCAGGTGTACAATTAAAAGGACTTGAGGAAAAAGTAAGACAAGGGGAAAAGGTTCAAATAGGGAACAGATGCAGAGTCCAAGAGCACACTATCAGTGTACTTATTTTGAAATCATTTAAAAGTCTCACCCAGACACCAGCACAAGTCCCCCACCAAGAGGAATACACTCAAATGTTTACAAACCATATGTTAAGAATAAAACAAAATAGTACATAACAGAGAGATGATTAACAAGGAAAAAAATATCATCTCCCAAAGCTCTAACTATACACTAGACTGTCTCCCTCCCAGCTAGGGTATCCGGCCAGGGCCTAGACAAAACAAAGTAATCTCATTCCAAGACAAAGACAGAAAGCATGTTGGAACATAGATATAAGGGGATAGAAGACACAGTGTGTACCTCCCTCCTTGCCCGCTATGGGAGAGATACAGGTAGTTACAAGACACAACAATTGACCCCCTGCCCACCATGGGAGGTCAAAAGAACCCATCTAGTAAATCAGATCATTCACAAATAATATTCATTAAAAATAAATACAATTCTCAAATAAAGCTCTCTTGTCATCTCTTGAACAATAGTTCATATAAATAAATTTATAAAAATTCTGATAATATAATTCTCTATACATATCACAAATTCAAATGACAAATTTGAATCATAATTTGCCAGGTCATTGATAAAAATAATTTATTATGCCATTAAAAAAAAAAATAATAATCATAGCAAATAAAATTAATTTAATATCTTTGTCTTAAGTTATTCATTACTAGTGTAACTTTTTCTCTAAGCCTTAAATATCGATATAAGTAGGTAGAATGTTTGCCTCTATTAGACACCATACTTTGCGCCACCATCAATTACTTTTCTTAATTCAGAGGTAGATTTGGACTTTATTTCTGAGTCTCTGTCAGCACTAGGTATTTCAAAATGTACGTTCAAGGCTCTGCCAAATGATATCTGTGACCCTGTAAAGACTATTTCAAATCAAGTCGTTGATTTGGAATTGTTTCGGATTTCTCAGGGACTGCCTCGTAAATTTGTATTTCTTTGGATACAAAATCTTACTGGATATCCAAATATTAAGCTCCATATTTGGTCAATACCGTTTACAAGAAGTATTTGTATCTGAACAAAACAAAATCTGTGAACGCAGAGCCCGTGAACAACATCTTAGCTTCCAACTTATTGTTGAGTGAAAATATTGTAAAAGTTAAAGACATCCCACTCCCTCCCTCCCCCAAGCCCATTCCCTCCCCAAAACCACCTCCCTCTATCCGTTTCACCAGTTGTGTTGATTATGCCTCTGAGAAGGCTGCTATGATGGATGCGATTCGTTCGCTACAAGGAGACAAAGCTAGCCTTCTTGGACAAATCAATGTCCTTGAGAATGATCTTTCGTCTCTTAGGCTGCAGATGGTCAATTCTTTAGAAAGATATAAATTAAAAAGTGAGAGTGCCATTTCAAAGACACAAAAGTCGTTAAGTGACTCAAGGAAGAGGTGTGCAAAGTCAGAAGCTGACTTAGCAAAATGTTTGGAACAATGAAATGCTCTGGCATTGTCTGAGAAACTGTAAAAAAAACTGTACGTGATTTACAGAAAGAAAATAAGACTTTCATCTGCTCTGGAATTAGAACAGTTAAGGAGAGTAAGCCCTGTGAAATTAATATTAGATTTTTAAAAAGGACAGAAAAATGCTTATACTGATGTCAGAATTGCTGTAATCTCATCAATCACTGAGACAGGTGTTTCTGCTGCCAATGTGCCAAAGGTTTTTAATATTATTGCAAATAACATTTTTCATTACTCATTTATTGATGATTTGCCATGCATTTATACTTGTTTGAAAATGGTAGATGAGGGTGATGTTATCAGTCATATTCAGGCTGCAGAAAGTATTTAAGCTGCCGATAATGTAACTTTACACTGTGATGGCACATCACGAGATCATAAGAAGGTTGTCAGCCACCAGTTGTCAACCAACTTGGGTAAGACTTTGTATTTGGGTTTTATCCCCATTGCTTCTGAGGATGCCTCTTGTCTTTTGGAACTTTCCTTGGGTGTTTTGAAAGACCTGGTAGCATGTTACAAAGAGTATTCCGAATTATCTTCTATCGATTTGCATCATGCAATGATGAGGAAGATTACTAGCCTCATGTGTGATCGTGCTGCTTCTATGAAGCTTTGGGGACGAAAGGTTGGAGAGGAATTTGTGTCTGAATTAGGGGACGATGATGTTAATGTTCATTTATTGCATTGTAATGTGCACTTCCTTTTAGGATTAAGTTCAGCCTGTGAGAAGGGATTGTTTTACTTTGAGAACCAACTGACAGGTTCTTTTCCTTGGGTAGGGATGTTGACAATTCTTTGTCAAATTTCAACTGAAATGGAGAGACTGCCACTGCACGAGTTATCCGTCTCATTTGTGATGTTCTGGGTCCAAGGGGTGACCAGAAAAATGGATGCCGTGCTGATTGGCTAGCATTCGAACCAAATTCGATTATTCTGAGCTTTCGCTCTAATCGGTTTAACTGTTTCTTTGAAGCAGCTGCAGCAATTTTATTCCATCGTGATGCCATTATAAGATTTTTTTTACTCTTGGTATCCTGCCTGACAATGTTAATTCAAAGTTGCAAAGTGTGTCATTGGATGTACAGGACCAGACGCTTATGTGTTTGTTGCTATGTTCAGTTGCTCTGATCTTCTTGAAGATTACAGGACCATATTGGAATTTCCGGTGGCACTCAACAGCGACGCTTGGTTTTTCATTGCTCTGTTGTTCATCAGTAAAAGTTTGTATTCTTGTCTTATTATCTGCCATCGTTTTTTTATATGGATCTATTATTTGTAATTGGAATACAGGTCACAGTGGTTTACCAGCGGATCACTTAGTTGAGATGCTAGGTCAAGAGGTCACTACTCTCCTCTTTACCTGCACTCTGGTATGGCACGTGCCTGCAGTCAGTGAAGCGAGTAGTCTAATTGGTCTGATAAATAATGACATAGCCAAGTGACAACTATCTTAAATGTAAACCTATATTACTCATGTTATAGATTGAAATCCCCCTCACACAGTGGACTAAATATCATAGATATCATCAGTATATTTCTCTCTCAGGAAGACAGCAAAGTAGACTCACATTTTCACTACATTTATCATTTAAATCAAATGTTTCTGGAATCCCTACAACAACAATCAGACGTTGCAATTTATTATTATCCACACTAGTACATAGTACAAACTGTCTACTTTCTGTTGCACTAATGTTAATTCAGTTCAACAAATATGTAACAAGTGTAGGGGTGGGGTATCAAATTTCACTGGGAATATCTAGCAGTCTATGAGATGTCTAGGCTATCGTGGGTGATGAATTTGGACCAGTTACACAATGTAAACAATGTCATAATCATTTCCTGGACTCCCACTGACCATGGAACACTTTACTACACCGATTCTACAGTCTTATCATTAAAAGTTCCCACGAATATGGTAAAGGAGTGAAGAAGTCATACTTATTGTAGTACAGGAATATATATATATATATATATATATATATATATATATATATATATATTATATATATATATATATATATATATATATATATATATATATATATATACTCTGCAAGTAGCCCTACAATAATAGTTCTTAAAGACACATCTGTTACTGATTTAAGAAATATGAAATGAATGGGTTTATTTCATTCATGTCTCTGTTGATTGGTGTGGGAAGGTTTTATTCACCAGCTGCACTACTTGTACATTGTGAATATTGTCTGAATATCTCTTAATTCCTAGGAGGTGCCACCATCATTTTCTCTATCTTGGCTATGTTTGAGTACCCCCCCCCCCCCCCCCCCCCCCCACACACACACACACACCTTCCCCTCTTCTTATTTTCCCCAGTCAAACTTGCCTTTGTGGAATACTATATGTATCAACTGTTGATGTTATATCGTTGTTGTCAGTGATATGAATTCGGTGTAGTGTGAATGTGATGCATTTCGCTTAGCCTGTCTTTTACTTATGTATGTGTGTATATATGCAGGATGCATGTGTGTATGTATGCACGTGTGTGTGTGTGTGTGAGAGAGGAGAGAGAAGAGAGGAGAGAGAGAGAGAGAGAGAGAGAGAGAGAGAGAGAGAGAGAGAAGAAAGTGAGGAGAGAGGAGGAGTGAGTGAGTGAGTGAGGAGAGAGAGAGAAGAGAGAGAGTGAGAGGGGAGAGAGAGAGAGAGAGAGAGAGGAGAGAGAGAGAGAGAGAGAGAGAGAGAGAGAGAGAGAGAGAGGATGCCTTTTTCTACCATATTCATTGTTTGTATTATCTACTTCGCCACTGTGATGGTGTTGTTGTTTGGTGTAATGACGATGATTTTGTTTCTATTTGTTATAGTGAAGTAAAACCTACACACACAATATATTGCTTTTTTGTTCTTTAGGAGTGTGTTAAATTGTTTAATCCACTTATCTCCATACTTTTAAATATATTATAAAATACAAATGAAGAGAACATACTTGATGTCCAGCCCATTACATTTATGACCATTAAAAACGTAGTTAAAATGTGTTGAATCAGGAAATGAATGTTTTACTTTGTGTAATAATATTGAGACTGGACAAAGCATTAATTAGTTTCGGAATCCAACGTCTGATTTTAAAGATTTGAATTTTTTATTGTCCGCAAAACAACAAAAATATTTTAAAATAGTAGGGATTTTAAATTGCTTATAAAACCTATCAGAATAATCACAATAAAACGAAAAAAAAAACAACATTACGAGTGAAAATAGTACTATCTCTTCCATTAGTTAATATTTTTATAATGTAAGTGGTCATCTAGATATGGTGTTATATTACATCACGAAAATGCAATACTTTGTGTCTTAACCCTCAAAAAGGGGAATCCCTGTCCAGGTACCCAATTTTACAGCATGCAGCTGCTGTTGTCAGTCACTTGCTGGGTTCCAGCAGTATAACTAAGTGATCCGATTTTATGAAGAAATAAACAGCAGTGAGGTATGACTATATTTAAATATTTCTATTTGTGGTAACTATTTCAAGAATGTGTAGAGCATGAAAAGTTACTACGAGTGAACAATGTTGTTGTGTTTGAAATAAAAACAATATGACGACCGTCTTCTACACAAAAAACGAATTGTTGATATTGGACAAACAACAATCAAAACAAATCATCGAAATGGTTTTATTGTTTCAATCAAGAAAAGAGAAACAGGAAAAGGTGGAGGCGTCAAGCAAAGAATTCGAAGAACTGGTAAAGTACCACTACCTATGATTATACTTTCAAACGTTCGATCTATCAGAAACAAAGCGGACAGTATTAGCGCGTTGTGTAAATTTGATCCTTATTATGAAAACTCAAGCATACTGTGTTTTACAGAGTCATGGCTTTCAGACTTAGACACAGATAAAAGTGTAGAATTGGAAAATTTTATAATACATAGGCGTGTCAGAGATAGCTCAATGACAGGAAAACAAAAAGGTGGTGGTATTTGTGTGTATGTCAACAAAAACTGGTACAAAAGCTGTCGAACTACACGTTCATTATGTGAAAAGGACATCTTGCTCATTTCCCTCTCTCTTAGACCCCACTATTTACCTCGGGAATTTCCACTTATTTATGTCATTGCTGTGTCCTGATGCGAATGCTAACACAGCTTTACAGGTAATTGAAGAGGAATCATTTAATTTTTTACGAAAACATCCTGATGCCCCCGTAATAATTCTTGGTGATTTCAATCACTGCCCCCCTATAAATTCTTTTTATCAACACGTCTCTGTTCCTACCAGACGAGATAAAACCCTGGATCTGTGCTATACAAATATTAAAAATGCATACAGAAGCGTTCAAAAAGTAAAAATAGGAAATTGAGATCACAATAGTGTGTTGTTGATTCCAACCTACAAAACAAAATTAAGACAACATAAAACGATTGTCTTTGGTCAACAGAAAATATAAACAAACTCCAAGGTTGTTTTGACTGCACAATATGGGATGTCTGATAACATGTCACTGGACAAGTGGGTCGATGTTGTCACGTCTTATATTCATTTCTGTTGTGACTTGTGTGTGGACACTAAAAGGATTAAAATATTTAACAACAACAAACCTCAGGTGAACAAACGAGTTAAGTTATTTATAAATATGAAGAAAATCGCTCATATAAGTGGGGACAAAAACAAGAAGCATGAGGCAGAAAAACAATTAAAGAGGGTAATTTATGAAGAAACATGTAAATATAAAGATAAAATGGAAACAAACCTTAAAAATTCAAATGCATCGCAGGCGTGGAGGATGATTAAAGAAATGGGTGGCGTTAACAACAAAAAGACAGATTTTAACAATGACACACATATGAATATCGAGGAATTAAATAAGTTTTACTGTCGATTCGACACCATTGACAACATACTTTCAAAAATTAATATCATAACAAAAAATGTGTCTCCTCCGCCAGAAATCGAAGAAGAGGCGGTCATCAATGTTATAAAGTTATGTAAAAAGAAAAAAGCACCAGGTCTAGATGGACTTAGTGGGGAACTCATTTCAAATTGTAACAACCAACTAGCTGTCCCTTTCTTGCCTATTTTCCAACGTTCAATAAATGTGATTCGACAGCATTTTGTTGCGAACCAAGAAAAGAAAATCCAAAGACGTATGTCAGAAATTAGCAAGACACACAATATTATTCTGGCTGTTAAAAGATGTGGTGGACCTTGTGTTTCTCCACATGATGTTGATTCTTTAATTTCAAAGATAAATTTACAGAAAGCATCTTCTGCAAAGATCAAAGAAGCGATTCGTAATGAGATTCGTTATCAGAAGTTAGTACTTAATAAAAAGAACCTTAAACTTGGCACACTACAATTTATGGTAGATTCTTTAAAAGCTGAGTTAGGTTGTCCATACTTAATTGGCTTATGTATTTTTATTGTCTGAATACAGAATCATTGCTTTTATATGTAGTTGCTCATGTTGAGGAGTATCAATGCATGATTGGCCTATTTGCATTGTGTTATTGGTCGTTCTCAGAGAGATGATTTACAAGGAAAAAAATATCATCTCGCCAAACCAATAACTAGACATTTGACTGCTTCCCTCCCAACAGGACTCCGGCTAGGGCCAGGACAAAACCAAGTAATTTCATTCCAAGACAAAGACAGAATGTAAGTTGGAAAACAGATATACAAGGATAGAAGACACAGTATGTACCTCCATGTCCACTGTGGAAGGCCAGGAACCCCACCCAGGATTCCACCGTCAAATCATAAAAACAGATGCATATCCACCTCGCTTCCCTCTTATGTTGCCTTTAAACAATCAATAGTTTCATATTTTTTTAAAATCAACTCACCTATACCGACCAACCCTGTAGTATAGCCAAGCAGGTTCTCGAATGGAACCCACAGGGCAAGAGGAAACGGGGTCGTCCAAAACAGACTTGGAGTAGAAGCCTTCACCAAGATTTGTGCGTCTCCAATCTTACCTGGAGTGAGGCAAATGTCTGTGCCAAGGACAGAAGAAGATGGAAAAGTGCTGTTGATGCCCTATGCTCCGCCAGGAGCCAAGAAGCATAAGTCAAGTAAGTCATACCGACCAAGGTCAGCCGGAAGATTTGAATAAGCCAGTTTTCCTACGAAAAGGGGCATTCCTGCTCTATGCAATAGTACAAAAGCTTGATTTGAGTTCAAATAATGGCTCTATAACTTTGAATTCTGCCATGACCGTACCACAACCCTTTTATCTCTGATGTCACTCCAACCATTGTATGACCTTTGAAGGAACACCTGTTTGTCATGCATCATTACTTTGGAACAAATAGTTGCCATTTTATCTAAATCCCTGAAAGGGACCCGTTTATTGACTGGAAGATAAATCACATGATCCATGAGATAACGCGCTTCAGGCGTTGGATGGTCGTGAAAACAGTGGCTTTTTAAATGACTACCTCTGTTTCTGGTCAAGAATTGTAGATTCATACGTGCGTCCTTGGCAAAAGCCGGACTAGTCTCTGAATATATTTCAAGGTCAGATGATTGTGTTCTACATTTTTTAAAGCATGTACTGTTTGTTACTTGAGTAGAATCAGTTTTATAAGCAGCACCTGTCACCAACGATGTAGATGATCCTGCTTTGTTCGTATTACTGAGCTCAGTAGTATTACTATATGCTGCTTTATCAATGCCTTTTGCAGATGATACATTGTAAGTGGCATCCCCTTGATGTGTAGGTCTCCGGGGAGCGTAGTCCCCCTCTATTAAAGCCAACTGTGTAGAGCCAGTGTATGCTGACACACCAAGAATGTTGAGGTGCTTAACAGTTTCTTCAGCATTTTTCTGTGGACACAAGAAAAGGAAACAAAATGAAGAATGTGGCCTATGAGGGCAGTAGAAGAGTAATATTGAGTATGGAAACTTAACAAAATAAAAAATAAAAATTAAAAAAGAATCTGCTAAAGATTATAACGTTATCTTTGCTTTGTGTTTGTTTTTTTTTTATCAGGGTCATTGGTCAAACTTGGCAACGGTTACTTCATTTGAAAGTGTGGCATACCAAATATATTCCTCTAAAAGCAAGATACATTGCTATTAGTTCAATCATTAAAAAACAATAATAAAACTTGTAAAAAAAAAAATTTAATAACAATAATAATAATAATAATAATAATAAAAATAATAATAATAATAATAATAATAATAATAATAATAATAATAATAATAATAATAATAATAATTAAAAAATAATACTAATACTAATAAAATAATACTAAAACTAATAAAAATATGATAATAATAATAATAATAATAATAATTAATAATAATAATAATAATAATAATAATAATAATAATAATAATAATAATAATAATAATAATAATAATAATAATAATAATACAACAACAACAACAACAACAACAACAACAACAATAATAATAATAATAATAATAATAATAATAATAATAATAATAATAATAATAATAATAATAATAATAATAATAATAATAAAAATAATAATAAACTGATAAATTTGTCTCTTACCCTCATTAATGCAAGGGTTTAACAGAGTTATTGCTATCTCTAGGCTTAGGCCATTTCAGCGCAAGTGTAAGGAAAATATTACACGATTATATAAAAAAAGATTGTGTGCTCTTTAAATAGCCATGAAGAGGTGAGACAAGAGGATGAGTTGAAAAAGAGAACTGACAATTATCATCAGAAACTTATTTTAACTGTTGCATTATAGAATCACGAACACTATTTTCCAGCAATGTTGTATCATAAATAGCTCTTTCTTCATTTCATGATAGAAGGGAAACAATTTCTTAATGATGTATAGCATATCAATGGCATAGCTGGCATCTTTTCAAAGAGCTAAAATGGGACAATCCAATGCACAATACTGTCATGGCCCAAAACAGCGGAATGTTTGGACTATTACATAATAATATAATCTAAGATTGAGAGATTTTTTTCTTTTCCTTTTAATTTGCTAGTCAAAAAAAGCATAATGTTGGGACATGCAAGGGTAATTTATATATATATATAAATTATAAACAATTTCATTTTGTTTTTGTTAAATATTTCTCAAATTGCCAAATGGGGACAGTCCTGATTTTATCAAGACAGTTGGCAACCATGCAATGTCGTCTGCCGCAACCGCTGTACTGTACTCAGGAATTTATTTTTTGGAAAAAAAAAAAGTGTTTGGGGTCAAACTTATTCTATACAGCCCATGTTAAATGTTTGCCAACGAGCAGAGAATTGCTGGCAAATCTATCGTTTATTCTTTACAAATTAATATATGAGTAACATGCAAACCTTTTATTTATAATTAAGGATAATTGTATCACTTGTGCTTATGGATTGCCCATTATACAATGTGCAACGTTCGAACCACTGGGTCACCCCTACAACACTCAACACAAAGCTCTATGGCGAGGCTGAGGACCTAAACCGGACCACAGACTTCATAGCAGATATCGGACTGCAGCCATAGATGTCCATCAGAGGAACGAAGAAGAAGAAGAAGTATCACTTGTTTACTCAAACGATTATTTTGAAAATCAGTTATGGCAAAATATTATGTAATTTGATTGTTTATAAAATCTGCAAGAGCATTATAATTATAGTTGATCATTGGAAATTGGGAATAGCCATCTTGCTGTCATGTTGTCAGATTCTTTTGTGCGCACCTAGACTTTATTACCGATGCATCATTTGTTGAGGAGTGACCTTGGCTGACAATTAGAGAAACTGCACATTCTTGGAGCAGATCAGTTTTCTAACTGACTAGAGACATTCATTGATACTCAACCATGAAGTGTTACTTTTCCATTTCATGAAACAGCCCACTTTGGATAATCGCAACATTTCCCAAGAAACAGAATTAATTATATATATAATTCACTGGTTAATTGCAACAAACTTTGATTAATCGCAACAAATTTTCGACTTCAAAAAGTGGCAAATTCAAGAAATCAATCAAACAAAATACATATCATGATTAATTTCATCATGACAGGTTGTAGAATTGAGATGAGCGTAGTTTTTGCTTGCTGTCTCTCATCACGGCTAATCTTTTTGTCTCTCACAAATGTTGAGAATAAAAAAAATGAAAGTGAATCCAATCTGAATAAGATGTCAGCTTGCATCAAAGCTGCTTTTGCTTGTCAAATTCTACACAGGGCTGCCATATGGTTTTTATTTCAATCAAATTGTGGTGACTCAGAAAAATGTTTACAACAACTGGTTTGAGACTCCATTCATGTTTAAAATGTTGCAATAATGGACAGGAAACTCAACTACGGTTAACGGCAACTTCGGTTAACCGCAACATTTTTGCTGATCCCAAGGGGTTGCGATTATCCGGAGTGGACTGTATAAATATATAAGGGAGTCAACTTTGTAATGACATTCAAACGTATTACTCAGAAACGAGTTACATCCCTTAACTTTACTGTCTAAACCATTGTAGAAGTGTTCTGAATTTTTCGGTTTAATTTCTTTCAAATCTTTTACAGCATATTCTGAAAGTTTCAGTGTTCATCAACACTCATAGGACAAAGTTCTAATATTGGCCATCAGCCACCCTCTTGATATAGTGCTGCAGTTAGCTGAATTATGTGAAATCACATGATCACGACATTATAACACGAGAGAGTCCATGGATATGTGCATTTGCATTAAAATTATCATCCACAAATTTAATGCTGATTTTTTAAAATTTTGTACATTAGAATCTAATATAATAATCAGGTACTCTTATATGATACAACTCACTTCATGCGTTACAAAATGAAGATAATGATGATGATGATGATGATGATGATGATGATGATGATGATGATGATGATTATTATGATGATGAAGGTACGAGACAAAGTTGCTAGATTTATCATGTTTTCTAAACATGCAATCAAATACAGCCATGACTCTCCAATCCGAACACCTCAGTTCCAAGCATTTTGTCCAGATTACAGAGACATCTGGATAGTGGAATCCATCCCTTAAGTGTACAAATAAAGAGCCAATTTATACTTACTAAAATGACAGGAAACAGCCAATGGTTGTTTACTTCCACATCCATCCCAACAGGTATAATGACACCCTTCAGGCGGGACAGAAAGTACTCCCCTTTTGCCCTGCTGACACTGAAAGCCTCGGGGTTGAAAGTCGTGTGAGTATAAAGCATAGTGGAAAGCAAGGCCGGACTAGGCTGCTGTCGGATCATGTCTATTAAAGATTCTTGGGCAAAACCCCTGATGTGATTAACAAACAACTCCTTTGGGTCAAACCCAACCTGATACAATGCCTGACTTGCGTGGGGTATAGGCCAGGTATAACAAAGAGTATAGAGTAACAAATATTTCAAAACCTTCTTGAGGTACGTCTGATTGGTCTGAATTGGGTACTGAGATTGAATCGCCTCCATCTTTTTCCAAATTTGAACATCTCGGACTTTGGCGATGGAACCTCCGAATGAAGTAGAATATTTTATCGTTCCAAAACTAAATAAGGAAATGTCAGAACTTGTATGGCCGAGGTGAGAAAATCCACAGAAGCCTTCAGCACAGTCCTCGATGACATGCAAGCCATATTTGTCGGCCACAGCCAAGATCGGGCAAATGTCCACCCATCTGCCAAACAAATGGGCCACTAAGATTGCTACTGTTTTCCTTGTTATCACTTTTACCAGGTCTTTTTCAGTTGGTCCCAAGGTGTTGATGGCAATGTCCACCGGAATGACTCTCAGCTCGTGGTGACGAATAATCTGAGCAACATCCTTGGAAGAAAGTTTTTTTAAAATAATAATTAAGTTCCTGCCGGCATAAATCACATAGGGATTTTGCAAATATATAATGTACAAATGGTACTGTTATGAAAGGATTCAAATTGCCATACTACCTTTATAAAAACAACTATTTGCTGGCTATTTCATTGAAAAGAAGAAATTATGATTTGAAAGAAATTTGCTGATGGTGACAAGGAGTTAAAAAGCAAGAACATGTTGAACAATTACCTATAATAAGCCTCATTTTTACTGCATTAACTCCCACTCCCACCTTTAAGCAATTGAAAAGATTAATTAAAATTATCATTGATACTCTAGCTAACTTCTGAAGAGTGAGAACAAGGACCTGTAAGTTCCATCACACAACTCTCTCAATGTCAATACGTTGATTGGGAGGGAGGGGGGTGTTAAATTACTTATGATTTTTGTTTGTTTTGCTCAATACTGATTGCAATTTGATATCATTATACCTGTATATTGGGGGTCCCAATAGCTCATTTGGTATAGCACTCGCTTCACATGCAAAGGGACCAAGGTAGATCCCGAGTGCAGTCGAGATTTTTTTCTGAGCCCCCTGTCCACCCAGCAGTGAATGGGGAGATGTCTGTTAGATTTGGTGGAAAGTACTTTGCAATAGACTAGTGTTCAATCAAAAGGATAGCAAGCAATTGCTACTGTGTTTCAGGTTTTATAGAAACCGGCTCCATGGGCTCTGAAGGACTACTTTTTTTATACCTGAATATTTACAGCAGTCATTATGACCTCTGAACCATGGGGGTAAGCTTGTGCTTGTAGATATAAGTCGAGCCCACTCCTCACTGACAGACATGGTAACACAAGCCGTGAGTTGGCCTGAGTCGTCCATAGTTTCTCCAGTTTGGATATCACAGCTTGTCTATCACCCTCACGGCTTGACAAACAAAAACTGATGGCTTTAGAGAAGTGACTGGGGCTTGAATCTAGTGGAGAAAGGAAATGAACAGTGTAATTAAGTTATTTCTTTGGTTTTTGTATTGAGGCTTTTTTTTTCAATATTAGTGGGGGAGGGGGAAGTGATTCAGGAAAATATTTTCCCCTGCTTTTTCCGAGGTTTTTCCAGGCTCTGGGGAGAATTTTAAGGTAGTATTTTCAAGCATGCTCATCAAATCTAGACCAGTTACCACTACCAGTAGTGTGTTCGATGAGGGATATACCGGTATCTGTGGAGACCTTGAATCGACAAAGCTTTCAAATTCTAAAAGAAATGGCTTATTGAATAATAAAATGTGTACAAGTACATCGCTGTAACCTTGACCTACAGTACCGTTTTCATAAACGAAACATACAAATTCTAAGCCGATCGTTCACAGGTTGGGTAATGATGACGCGGAAGAATACATGTTGGGTTGTTGTGTTCACCTGGATTTTTCTCAGGATCTTTTCCCTTTTACCGGTCCAAGGCAATTTTCACAGAATTTCCCGACTTTTCCAAATCAAACTCCTGGCTTTTCCTGGTTTTCCCGGCCCACTTCGAGGCCTGTAGACGGAGATACCACGTGCAATTTATGCATGTGTCTTAGTCTGAGACCACGAAAAAGTTCCAACCAGATATAAAAGAGATACACTCAATTGTTCATATAACAAATTTCAATTATTTTTTTTTAAATACACAGTGTATTAATAAATGATTTACAACGAAAAAATATATAATCTCAGACATATAAAGGAACCATACATTGGAAAGTTTTCCTTTCAACTAAGGACCTACGTCAAGTAAAATGAAAACCAAATAATCTTATTCCAGAAAGACAAGCAATGAATACAAATAGGGGGAAAGAAAAGAATGACCTTTAACACCTATCACAGGATATTCAAAGGCCTTACTCTATCACCACTTGACTAATCACCAATAAATTACAGACTTTAATCAACTAATGTCTAAAGACAATTTTGGGCATCAGTTGGAGGGATAAAATTAGAAGCAAAGATCTTTGGGAAGCTGCCAACCTACAACTTATATTATATATATTTATACAAACAGAACGAGGAAGTGGGATGGATAGATAGGCCATACACTCAGAAAACCTGCCTGCAATGTCACAAGACAGGCTCTGGCATGGAATCTCAAAGGAGGAAGAAGGTCACCTCGTAAGACACGAAAGTTTATGCAATACAATATTGCAGGGCACAGTAGAAGGCTGCCGAAAAAGAGGAAGACAGAGGAAAGTGTGGCAGGATAACATTAAAGATTGGACAGGACTGACGTGGAACAATCTAATGAGGAAAGCCCAAGACCGTGATGAGTGG
Source organism: Berghia stephanieae (assembly GCF_034508935.2). NCBI lineage: Eukaryota > Metazoa > Mollusca > Gastropoda > Nudibranchia > Aeolidiidae > Berghia > Berghia stephanieae. Next base: position 17,246,407 of record NC_088372.1, on the reverse strand, counting down.
CGTCGAATCGTGAACGTCTGCATTCCGAGAGTCCCCCCCCCCCCCCCCCCCCCCCCGACGACCAACCAGTCATGGGATAGAGTGAGTGAGTGAAGAAGACCAGGGAGGCCAAGAAATAGTTGGCGAAAAAGAACGGTGGAGGAAGCAAGGAGAGGCGGTGGTTACACATGGGAGCAGAGAAGATAGCCCAAGGAAGAGTCAAATAGCGGAGCCTCATTGATGGCCTATTAAATGCTCCAACTGGGGTTAACTCACTCAACCCTAACACCGAATATCCCGGTAGTTTACCCGGGTTACTTTTACCACATGCCTATATATTACATTTTCCTGAGACAAAGTATAGGCGTAGTATCAAAGCTAATGTCTTCAGCTTTTGCGTGTTAATGGCAGTTGAATAAAACCATGCTTATTTTTAATACATTTTTTCCCATTTCGAAAAGTAGCAAAAATCTCTAGGTCTGAGTGAGTTAAGGAAGTGAAGTCAATTTGAGCTTATCAGCAACCTGTGTAATTCATAATATTATGTGTGTTAAAATTTAGATAAATAATAAACTATTTCATATTGAAAATCTGTAAATTATTCAAATGTATGACCGAAAAAAAAAAAAACATTTAAAAAAAAGGTAAAGGGTTCTAATACATGTGCGAATACTTGGATTGGAAGGTCTTGGGTTCCAGCCCCGAGCACCACCTATTGAGTCCTTGGAAAAGGCTCTTTAATCACATTCTCTCACCGTAGTCAGGTGTAAAATGAGTACCTGGTCGCTAACATCAATGTCTCTGAACGAAAAAAATTATGTATCGCCTAACACGCGTCATGTCTCGTCCTCCGTGTTAGGTGTTGCTGTTGGCTAGAGACCCCCATGTCAAGCAATTTGAGCACGTTTAGTTGATTTTGCACTATGTAAAACCTCATATTTATTCTTAATACTAACCAATGATAAGAGAGTGATAAGGAAAACCCATAGCCGAGTTATATTAAAAGCTCCTGTGTTGATTGTCACTGTTGATGGCTTCTTCCACAGCATGGAAAATTCCATTGACCGAAATGCCTCCAAGTTCAAGGTGCATTATTCTCTCTATCTCTCTCTCCCTCTATTCAACTGCAAATTTCCTTGTCATTACAATAGATCCATGCTGCATCCAATGCCGGCAATTGGGGAACTGAAACCCATAAAAAAAATCAATGCTATCAATAACTTGACTTCCTTGATTATTCTAATTCAACAGAATTATTTCTTCTTCAAAGTAAATACAGTTTCCGGTCATGCCACTACAGTAGCTATCATGACTGACTCTCCACTGTTTTTCACAGCCTTGACCTTAGTACCTGCGGCTATGTATGTGGTCTAGTGGTATGACACTTGCTTTCGGATCGGAAGGTCCTGGGTTCGAGCCTCGCTCGACGCATAGTTGAGTCCTTGGAAAACTCTATACTCACATTCTCTCACAGCACTCAGGTGTAAAATGAGTACCTCGCCGTTAACAGCGTTGTCTTTGTACTTTTACCTGTCAAAAAAATTGTAATATCGCCAATATCGCCTAACAGTAACAGACGTCATGTCCCGTCCTACATGTTAAATGTGTCTGTTGACCAGGGACCCCTTGTAAAGCGCTTTGAGTGGGTATTGCACTTGATATATAAAAGCTCATTTATTTTTGTTTGGTACCTCCTACTCCTACAACCTCCGCCTACCTACTCATACGCCACGCATACTCCATCCACTTTCTTCGATTCTTTCTTATAACTTTAATTTTCAAACTGAAACATGAGATGCATGTATACCTTTAAACATCAGGTGCGCCATAGCTTTAACTCATTATCTTGATCTTGTTTCCTTCTATATTCTATTCTAATTCTATGCCTATTGCTCACGAATCACATCGCCATCATTCTTTTTCTGTGACTGCAATATACCACAACTAAAAGATTACTAGCTATCTTAATCTTTGTAAAGTTATGAATTAACTAGCTATCTATAACGAAAAAGACGGCCACAAGAAGCAAAAATAATTAGATCTAGGTATGGATTTCTCAAACGAATTCTGAATCCTACAAATTGCCGCGATTGAATCAACAACAATCAATTAGTGTCGAGCGGAAGTCTCGATGATACCTCAAGTCATCGGCCACCAACACTCAAAACTTCCCGAACTCGATGACCAAGGAAAAGTCGGGAATTCCCGAGAAGTCGCACTTCAACTGAGCTTTGGATGGCTTTTTTGTATTAAAACTTAAAATACATTAAATAAATTCACTTTGTATAATAATAAAACATTGATACCTATAACCATTTTGATCTATTTACGACGTTTGTGTTTTGTTAGCTGTTTAAAATATGATATAACGTCAATACCAATACCAATGACTAGGTATTGAATGAAAGCACCGATGACTAGAGCGATGCTCGAGACTTTTTTGAGTCTCGAGACTCAAAAAAGCATCGAGACGCAAAAAAGTCTCGAGCTTCGCTGGAATCATCGCCGACGAGAGAGGGGTGAACAATGCAGATAGTACACATTGTTAATAACGCGTGCGTCGCTCGCGCAGTATAGTCTCGAGACTCGGGACTCGGGACTCAATACGAGAAGCATCGAGACGAGAAAAGCATCGAGAACTGAGTGGAGGTCGGGAAGTTCTCAGTCGTCGATGACCTGACTTCTCAAAACCTAAAGCATAGGTGACCTTTTGGTGAATCGGATGCCCTCCCCTACAATCAATCAACAATCACTGAAATCACCATGCTATTTTTCTGATTTCAAGCTCGCAAGATTTCATTCACGAAGTAATGCTTACATAGATATAATGAGTGAAACTGTACCTCTGGCATTCGTAAATGTCCCCGTGTAGTAATAGTAAATACACGAAGGTTAGTGTGAATAGAATAGCTATCCCAAAAGAAAACAAAAAGATAATAATATGAATAAAGAGAGGACGAAAGAACAAAATTGGTATAACTTAGTACAGAGCGTTTCCACGATTTCACCATGTCTAATGCGTATCACAAATCTTCATCCAATCCTTGATCGAGTAGTACGGGCCAAACAATCATTTCACACAGTGCAATTTCGCGTATCGTTCAATTTAGTATTATTTTGTTTTACACCGCCACTTATTAAATATACATCACCGCCAAGGACAACTATACTAAAAGGACAATCATATGGAATCTTCAGGCAACGCTAGTGGGGGCCAACAAAAAATGTAGAGAATTTACACCAAAATAACAGCAGGGGCATTATATGGCAAGATCTACCTTTTTAGAGAGTGATTGTTAATTCTGGGTCCAAAAAAATATTTAATGATTATTATTATCAGAAGTGAATAGGAGTAGCCAAGAAATGGAAAGGATGAGTAGTTAGATATTCTAAATGGAGATAAAAAATATAAAGTGAGTAGATGTGACTCATATATAAGGGAACAACACAAAACAAACAACGTTTCGGCCCTTGGCCTTCGTCAGGATACAGTAAACAAAAACACAAACAAATATGTAAATTTACAAAATATCACATTTTGTCAAATGTGGAAATAAAGTTAATGTGAGGAAAGGGCGTCGAGTGTGGATGCAAGAAGTGGCGCGAGATAAGGAGAGAGAGAGAGGGGGGGGGGGGGAGAGAAAGAATGAGAGAGAGAGAGAGAAGAGAGAGAGAGAATGGAGAGGATCTGTATATGTTTGTGTATGTGTGTGTCCGTGTGCGTATGTCTGTGTTTGTGTATATATAGTAAAAGTAACTTCAAAAAGGTCTTAAAATGGGGATGGGGGTGAGAGAGCGATTGATTGGGTGGTTAGTATATTATACCAAATATATAAGTCACTGCCTCTCAATTCTATTTTTCGTCTTACTCACAATAGTGATTACTTATCACTAAATTATATCAATCAGTCTATGGAAGGATCGAAATTAACGTCACTTAGTTATGGCTTTAAGAGAGCCATTTTGGTGATGAGTTTTTACTAAATAATATTAATCAGACTATAAACGTTCAAGGTTACTTGTTGTATTGTGTGTTGGCGCTTAATGTGAGTATTTTACATAAACTCATAGAATCAATAACAGTTCAACGTTTACACACCATATGTTAATTTATTATTTATGTAGTAATATCTATAATAATGTAACATGTCCAGAGGAGAGACAGAGAAGGATAGAAAGAGAAAGATAGATAGATAGATAGATAGATAGATAGATAGATAGATAGATAGATAGATAGATAGATAGATAGATAGATAGATAGATAGAAAGCGAGAGAGAGAGAGAGAGAGAGAGAGAGAGAGAGAGAGAGAGAGAGAGAGTGGGGGGGGGGGGGGATGCTGTGTTTAAAAAAAATACTTGCGCTTTGTTTTCCACGACAGGCAGAATATTATGCCCATCGACTTGGCACATGACATTAGGGATTGACAGATGTCAAAAAGCCTTTACTACGAGATAATAGATTTGGTATTCATACCAACACACAAAAATTGGTGTATCTGTGAACATTAATAGTTTACCAAAAAATACAATAGAGCTGGGGGGGGGGGGGGGGGAGGGGGTAGTGACGGTGTTCAGTTTTTTAAATCAATAATAATAATAATAATAATAATAATAATAATAATAATAATAATAATAATAATAATAATAATAATAATAATAATAATAATAATAACGATAGTAATAATAATAATAATAATAATATTAATAATAATAGTAATAATAATAATAATAATAATAATAATAATAATAATAATAATAATAATAATAATAATAATAATAATAATAATAATAATAATAATAATAATATATAATAATATTAATAATAATAATAATAAATATTTATTGTTCACAAAATGGAAAATTGTACGTGGTTTACATTGCATCAAAATTTAAAACTGATTGTAAATGTTTTGATGTTATGCATTTTGGTAAAACACTCACGACATCTTCATTTGAATGTAACATAGCAGCACACACGTCTCTGTGTATCATCGAACGTTGACAGTCTGAATGATATAATTGAGTTGCAGGTTAATTATAAATATGGTCGTCTAAAAACAATTACAACAGGCTGAGTGTCCTCAACCTCGGTCCTTTCATCGATGCTATGTGTTTGAGTAAAGCAATCACAAAGAAAGTGAGCAAGAAGCAACTCTCCATCCCACAGATCTATGTGTAACCTTGAACGTTTATATTCTACCTTATATAATTTATTGAGAATTAAACACGAAAAGGGCTGTCAACAATAAGTGACACCAATCCAATAAACAAACGCACGATAATTGTGAAAAAAATTCAAGACTACGCTTTCTATCATGTCAAAAATGTCAAAAATATAATATATTTATAATTAATTTCTTCTCCATCGAATCGAAAATTACTGCAAGAATGAGGATGTCCCAATAGTTCAGTTGGTAGAGCACCCAGTTCACACAATGGTGTTACACGATCGATCCCGGGTGAAATAGATATTTTTTTTCTGATCCCCCCTCCCCCCCCCCCCTGTCCAATATACAGTGATTGGGTATCTGGGTATGTGAGATCCGACGGAAAGTACTTTGGGATAGACTAGCAAACTATCCCAAGGGTAACAACAGCTGTCCGTGGCACGCAATAGAAACAGTGATAACAACAAGATATGAAGTGAGTAGAAAAGTGCCAGAAGACAATAGAGAATAAAAAAATTTCGCGGCGGTGGTGGGGTTTGAACCTGCGACCTTATTGGTACGACAACTCCGCCTGGCAGGTGAGAGCGTGGCTCTACCGTGTGAGCTATCCACGAACACAAAAATATTCGTATCAAACCCAAGTCATTTCTAGATCCCTCTCTCACCCACTTCTGGAGATCGCCGATTCGTTCGCACACCACCTTCGCGAAGTTATTTTTGACCAGCAGTTAAGCTTAATAGCCAATATTCTCATCACAAACATATAACATAGAAACGATTGAGACATCGAGTATGCTCCGGTGAATGGGGTGAGTTTTTAATTCAGAAAAGTGAGTGGAGCAGGCACTTATGTTGGTAACAACAAGATATGAAGCGAGTAGAAAAGTGCCAGAAGACAATACAGAACAAAAATTTTTCGCGGCGGTGGTGGGGTTTGAACCTGCGACCTTATTGGTACGACAACTCCGCCTGGCAGGTGAGAGCGGGGCTCTACCGTGTGAGCTATCCACGAACACAAAAATATTCGTATCAAACCCAAGTCATTTCTAGATCCCTCTCTCACCCACTTCTGGAGATCGCCGATACGTTCGCACACCACCTTCGCGAAGTTATTTTTGAGGGACTTCTATCATGGAAAATTTTATATAATAGATTTGTGTGTATCTGATTGAGCAAGCATAATCAACTGCACTAATAAAGACAGACTGACAGACAGATTTGCAGAACATAGCTTGATTAAATGTCGGAAACAGGTGTTGACATAGACGGTGATCCTTTCCCCTTCCTCCTAATTATTTTTCCAAAAATACTGCGATAATTATTTTACGTATATTTTTGGCCTATTTTGGTCAGATTTTGTAATAGTTGGTGGTCAAGATAGCTCAGTCGGTAGAGCACTCGCTTAACACGCAATGGGACCGAGGTCGATCCCAAGTGCAGTCGAAAAGTTTTTATAGCATTGATTGGGTAGCTGGGTCTATTATATCTGGCGGAAAGTACTTTGCGACAGACTAGCATCCTATTAAAAGGGTATCAAACAATTGCTACAGAAAACGAGATAAACTCCGGCTTCATGGACCGAATGGTTCTGAAGGACTACCGCTTTTTGATACAGTATAGAATCGGCATGCGTATAAAATTGTATCAGAACGCGATGATAATCGTCATCATCATCATGATATTCATCAATCCTTATGAATCAGTACTGTGTTAAGCTGCGTTATGTTACGTTTTTCTCCGCATGATGACAATGGGAGCATGTTCTATCTGTACCGTTGTGTCCTTGAGTAAAGCACTGCACACAAATTGCGAGCTCGTTCCACTATAATTAAGTGCTCGGCTAAAAGTACCTACGACTGTTCTACCTGTGGTTGTCAAAAAACTACTTTGTACTGATGGCTTGTTTTGTATGAAAAAGGTCTTACATGTCAACTAGATAACACCATGCCATCTCATTCTTGCTTCAACCACCCAGAAATACACACGCTACAATACTTACTATATTTTGTGTTTTGTTTTCAACGTTCCTTTTGCTGACGAAGGGTTTGTACCCGAAACGTCCATTGTATGTGTACTGTTCCCACCAGGAGCCATTTGTTAGCTACTGTAAATGATCAACAAGACATTTAAATTATTGAACGCACATTGTATTCTCGTGGTTATTTTTCATGGATAAGTAATGCTATTTAGGGAAAAATGAAAGCACTAAAAACGCACTGTTGTGATCAATTGCGAGAGTGGTTCTATAGCAGGTGTTCTTTATATGGGTCTTAGCTACCTGTATGCCAATTTTAATGCTTTCACTCAGAATGTGCACGGTTTGAGCTCAATTCATCCTAATAACTTCCTCCGAATATGAAGGGGAAAAACATGTATTTCCTCAGTTATCCCCCTTGTTTAATACAGCTTTAATAGGGAAAATCTAAGGCCTTAAACCGAAACATTATGATTCATTGCCAGTGTGGTTCTATAGCAGATGGGTTTTGCATGGGCTGTGTGCAAATTTTTATGCTTTCAACCCGAATTTGCACACTTTTAGCCTAATCCCCCCTATTAAATACTTTATAGAAACAAACAAATACTGATAATCAACAGCTGAAACGTTTTTTTTTTAAAAATGATGTCAAAAATTAAAACAATTGAGACGAATACATTTGACCGGAAAACGTGAGTATTTGTATAGTGCAATATCCACTTAAGTGTTTAAAGCGCTTTACAAAGTGTCCTAACCAACAGAAACACCTAAAATGAAGGAGGAGATATGACGCTTGTTAGGCGATAGTACACTTTTTTTCCGACAAAGAAAACACTGTTAATGGCCAGGTAGTCATTTTACACTTAAGTTAGATGTGATAATATGATTTAAGAACTTTTTCCAAGGACTTAAGTATGCGTCGCTCAGAGCTGGTCTCGAAAATATGACCTTCCAATCCAAGGGCGAGTGTCATACCCGTAAATCATATCAGCTGTGTACACTTCAAAATGAATTCGCCCGAATTCGTGTTTCATTTGGCTGATCATGTGCTTATAACGTGATACAGCTTTCGTTTTATTTTGTAAAAAGATATCAAATAATGCGAAAAACTTTAAGTAGCATCCGATTTCTCTTTATTATCATCTCTTTTTTTATTTATTTAGATTTTGCAAAATCAGGGACATGGTATTATGTCATTGTCTTTTTAGTTGGGGACTTCTTCATAGGTGGACTTGTCATTGTCTTTTTAGTTGGGGACTTCTTCATAGGTGGACTTGTCATTGTCTTTTTAGTTGGGGACTTTTTTTTATTTATTTAGATTTTGCAAAATCAGGGACATGGTATTATGTCATTGTCTTTTAAGTTGGGGACTTCTTCATAGGTGGACTTGTCATTGTCTTTTTAGTTGGGGACTTTTTTTTTATTTATTTAGATTTTGCAAAATCAGGGACATGGTATTATGTCATTGTCTTTTTAGTTGGGGACTTCTTCATAGGTGGACTTGTCATTGTCTTTTTAGTTGGGGACTTCTTCATAGGTGGACTTGTCATTGTCTTTTTAGTTGGGGACTTCTTCATACGTGGACTTGTCATTGTCTTTTTAGTTGGGGACTTCTTCATAGGTGGACTTGTCATTGTCTTTTTAGTTGTGGACTTCTTCATCGGTGGACTTGTTGTCACTGGTGTGCATTGGACATTAGCAGGCCAATCACACGCAGATATCTTCGAATTGAAATGAAGCCCTGCGGGGCAATTCTTAATATATGTGTATCCATTAGAGCAATGATAGAATTTTGTGCAATCTTGAGGGTTGACAAACATTCCACTCATTTTTTTATAGCAGAAACGGGATTTTTGATGTTTTACACTACTTCCATTGACAAGGATGGTAAAACTTAACAGGAAACTTGCTACCCAACACATCATCTGTGTATTGATATAAAAAATAATTCAAATGATGAACACGGAATCTCAAGAATGAATGAAAAAAAAGCAAACAAAATGCAACAAAGATACAGACATAAAAAAATAAATATTTAAAATAAA
>NC_088372.1:17223195-17237141 GCF_034508935.2 Berghia stephanieae | reverse complement strand
GACGTCTGATCATGTTTTGACTTTTATACATTCTGATCACAAAACATATGAAAAGTTCTAGCCAGCATGAAGAATATAAAGTACAGATTTTCTTTGTTGAGAACCACGATGGCACCCGTTGCTGAGCGACATGACATCAGACTATTGAATCCAATTATAGTGTCTGTAGTGTGTTTGAAAAATATTATCTAGTCGAAAAACACTCTTACTCTTCTAAATTGACAGATATTTTGATTCGATAATTTCTAATTAGTCCATATTACATAGTATTTATCTTTTGAAACGTAAAAGCATAGGCAACAAGTTAATTTCTCATAAGTTTTCATAATTCTGACTAATTTTTACCGAGTCAAATGACAGCAAAACATAAAAACGTTAGCAGATATAAATTCTGGATCGAAAGTTTGCTATTCTTGGTTCATGTTTGTTTTGTTTGTTGTTGTTTTTTTTTTTTTTGTTTTTTTTTTTTTGTTTTGCTTTTCCGAAGAAAAATACTTATCTGTCGTTTGATCTTTGTTTTCGTGATATTTTTACAAAGAGATTCCTAGATCTAAAGTTAATGTTTATATGGTTTTGGAGGGGGCGTTCAAATTTCAAACGTATATGATATCATGTCATGTCTGACATATCGCATCAAAAGGAACTAAGACATTAAGGAGCAGGCACGGATGTGAGATAAAGAATTGAACAAGTGTGTATGAACGTAGACAGACAAAGCAAGAAAATAAAATACAAGAAAAAATGACCATCCCAAAATATCAGTTGATATTGATTGGGAATCTGACCGGTAACCACAAGATCTGAGGTTCGATCCGCAGTCGAGGACGACTGAATTTTTGGGATGGTATTTTTCTTGTATTTTTCTTTCTCGCTTTGTCTGGCACCTTTCATACACACTTGTTCAGCGCTTCAAACCGGTATTATATTTATAAATTTAGATGCAAAAATTTACACATATAGTTAGTTATGATAAATTAGCATAAAATCTAATGATTTTTAAAAAATTATTCTCCAATTACTTCCAAAAGTTTAAGGGTTTTTGCCAAGATGAGGGTAATTTAAATCGGTCGATATTTAAAGTAGGAGTTCTGAGGCCACTTTTTAAAAATACGTGTCTTTCCAGCATACGGGAAATAACTGGTTAAACAAGTAAACTATTATTAATCATACGCTTTTAATGATATCTGCTCATGTTCCTTCCTGACAATATATCGTGGGCTAAGGGTTAACTAGTTCTCCACATGTCTTCAAATTGAGAAAAATAGATTTAAAGACATTTTTTGTTAATAAAGGTAAATAAACTTTAGCCATTCTTTTGTTCATAAATTTTGAGCAAATGTCCGGACTTTTAGAGAATCTTAGTCAGAAGTTTCCCTTTAAAATCTGAATGTAATGCATATAATTTCCTTAAATTAAATACTCCAAAAGTGGAGATAAAAACCAGTTAATTCTCAGCCCACGATACAATATCTCTTATGCAAGTTAAAAAACCGTGGAATAGAATTCTCTTCCTCTTCCAGGCAAGCAAGTGGGCAGAAATAATAAGACGTTATCGTGAAGCTTTTTGCCGTGATCACCTCAACCGAACACCGGTGTGAGTCCATTGACCCTCTCCTTACCAACTGAAGGAAAATCGTCACATTTCTTTATTCAGATTTGTTTTATAAAACACAAAATTTGTAAAACAAAATTAAAAAATTGAAAGGCTTTTTTAAAACAAAATTATGTATATAGCATGTTATTATTGCTTTATAAATTTGAGTTTAACGATTTAATTTGTGTGTTGGTGTGGCATTCAGTATAAACGATTGGTCATGGTAGGTAAAGAGAGAGTTAATTATTTCGTGTTTTCCTTATACAAATGAGTAGTGACTGATATTAAAACAAGCTCAATAACATTTATAAACATAGGATAAAAATACATTCTACTCTTTGACCGACGATGACGTCAATAAATATAATCATTTTTACCCACTTGTTGATTAAGGTAATTTTGAAAATGAAATTAATGACATTAGATCAATATTATAAAACCATTTGACAGAAGAAGATGAAGTTGTCTTTGATGAACGGCAAGTGAGGAGAGAGTTTGAGAGTGTAAATGTACTGAAAGAGTTTGAGAGTGTGAATGTACGGCAAGCGTGTGGGCCAGATGGTATTGGAGGCAAGTTGTTGAAAGTGTTTGCCGAGCAATTGTGTTAGATTTTTAACATTATTTTCAATATGCCAATGAAACAATCCTGTATCCCGGCCATTTTAAAAACATCGAATTATATTGTACCTTTCCTCAAGAAAGACAAGGTCTGTAGCCTTGACATCTATTGTTATGAAATGTTTCAAACGACTTGTAATCAAAAAGCTTTATCTCCAGGTCACCCCCCCCCATCTGACCCCTTTCATATTGCATTTCAACCAAATAGAAATGTTGATGATGCTATTAACTTTTTTTTTGAATAATATTTACAGTCATTTAGATAAGCCAAAGGGATATTGCAGAATTCTTTTTATTGATTTTTCTTCAGCATTCCTTGGTGTGGTTCCTCACTTCCCACAAAGAGCAGGTAGGCACTTAGTCTTCTATCCCCGTATATATGTTTTCCAACATGCTTTCTGTCTTTGGATTGGAATGAGACTACTTGGTTTTGTCCTGGCCCTGGCCGTATTACATGGCTGATAGGGAAACGGTCAAATATTTGGTTAATTTTGGGAGATGATTTTTTTCCCTTCTAAATCATCTCTCTGTTATGCACTATATTATGTTTTGCTTACATTGTACATATGATTTGTAAACATTTGAGCGTATTCCTTTTAGTGGGGACCTGTGCTTGTATCTGGATAAGACTTTTTGGTGATCTCAAACTAAGTACTTTGATAGTGTGCTCTTGGAATCTACATCTGTTTCCTATTTGAGTCCATTCCCCTATGTCTTACCTTTTCTTGGGTGATTTAATTGTAATCCTAGAACTTTTTACTATCCCATTTTCTTCGTTTTTACTGGCGCTGATATGACCTTAATGTGTAAAACCCTTAAAATCAAACAAACATCTTCAACTTTCAACACGATTCGGCCCCATTTACCTGTTGAAAAGCTGAAATGCTTAAATATAAATCCCCATTCAGTTTTCTGGATTTTAGACGTTCATTAGAGAGAACAAAAGGCATAGACATTAATGGAAACAGATCAAATAAAAGCATTACAAATACAGGAGCCCCTCACACACACACACACACACATACACACACACACACACACATACACACATACATACTGTAATACAGTATGCCAACTTCCCCCTTTCATTGTTCTTTGATGATTATTTTCTTTATGCTCCCCTGTCATTTCTTTATCCTCTCGTGCCACTCATTACAATAAATTGAATAATTTGAATGAATACAAAGACATTGAATGATTCCATTTATCAAAATATCAAACGCTCAATGATGTCCTTTGAAGATTTAACAAAGGCCCATTTGGCAACCAAATCGGAGACTCAACTTTGAAATTAAGACTGAATACGATGTCAATTAACATGAAGTATTTTGATAAAAACAAAACATAGCAAAACGACATGTATTTACATTTTTGGCCACAAAACTTGTCCTTCAAATATCGACCGATTAAAAGGACTCTCATCTTGCAAAAAAAAAAACAAACACACATAATCATGAGACTTCCTTGAATTCCCAGGTTTGGGAGTTTTATACGAGATAAGGGACATTTTAAGCGATCGATATTTGACGGAATATTTTTCTGGCTATATTTTTTCAATACGTGTTTTATTAGAGTTGGGCATGTAGTAATTGTATGAAGAGCGAATAAATACGATTTCAGATTGCTTAGATAAGCAGATCATTCATTGTTTCCGGTTTCATATAAAGGAAACATTCTTTGAATCAGTTTTAAAAAGAATCATACTGGTCTTAATTATAAATATAAAACACCTCTGAAGTTTTCATCGGTAGACTGTCTTTCTTGCGGCTATGTGGTCTAGTGGTATGATACTCGCTTTCGGATCGGAAGGTCGTGGGTTCGAGCCTCGCTCGGCGCATAGTTGAGTAACTGGAAACGGCTCTTTACTAACATTCTCTCACCGCACTCAGGTGTAAAATGAGTACCTGGCCGTCACCAGCGTTGTCTCGAAAAAAAAGTAACATCACCTAACAGACTTCGTGTCTCATTCTACAAGTTACGTGTTGTCGTTTGCGAGGGGGCCATTGTAAGGCGCTTTGAGCACGCTTAGTGGATATTACTCTATATTATAAAAGCCCAAGTTTTAAAATAAATATTTAAAAAAAAAGAATCGATAAAACTGACTCTGTTTTTGTCAGTGTTGTTTCAACTTATATAGAATCCATCACTTCAATCGGATATTATATCAAGGTGAAACAAATGATGTAAAGTAAAATTTAACTTTCTCCTTACCAGCCATTTTCATGATGGCATTATATCGAGGTGAACTAGATGTTGTAAAGTGAAATTTAACTTTCTCCTAACCACTGCTAGGTAAAATAATTAAAATAATATATAAATACATTCCCTATATTCAATGTCTAAAACGAAATTTGTCTTTAGGTTCTAGTCCAAGGGAAGACTGGAATCACCTATGTGTCAGCTGCATTGCAGCGAAGCAACGTGAGCTAAGGCTAGATGACTGCTCATGGCCGCACAGCGCGAAATGGGTATCGAACTCGGTACCTTAAAAAAGATCAGATATATATATTTTTTCCTTTTCTTTTAGGCTCCTGTAAGAAATTTAATTCCTTCCACTTAGTAAACAAATTATTTTAGCAAAAGGCCTATATTTCTGGATATGAATATCTATAATACCATCTGGATCATCCGGATATGTCCCGGCATTTTGAGGCGATGCGAAACATATTCCTCTTCATTATCACCCCTACCATATATATATATATATATATATATATATATATATATATATATATATATATATATAAATGCTCAATGTTTTCTCCATCACATCATACCTTGTTAAGTTCATATTGAATTTTTCCACAAAAACTACAAATTATAATTTCACTAAGATGACTACAAAATGTCAAAAATCCTGTCGTTCCAGACTGCAATAAATATCAGGTTTGTGACTTTATGACAATATCAAAGGCATCAAATCCATTTACAAGAAGAAAAAAATTGATAAAAAACCCTCATGGCCAAAATGGAAAAAAACACGAGAATATAATATTTGGCCAGACGAAATTTTTCCAATATTTTTTTCATTATCTCTTTCCTTACCAGCTATTTTCAGAATTTTACCCGAAACTTGACACTCTCCCAACACAAAATTAGATTTTTCAAACAGAGTAGCAATGAGTATATTATTCTATATTTTGTTTACAAAAATGATCTCTGCAGCACAGTGTCGAGTTTTTATAGCTGTAACTATAACAAAATGAAATCAGAACAAGGAAATTGATTGTTGGTTATATCGTAACGAATGTGATGATTTTCCTATAGTTTGTAAGGAGAGGGTTGAAATTCACACAATAGTTACAAGGCTGAATACGGCGGATTTAGCCCAAAGTGTGAAATTTGAGTTAATAATTTGACGAGAGATGTGTTAGTTCTAGTTTGAAATATTATACGCTACTTCCTCTTGAGGATAAATAAACTTTGCTCGAGATCAAAACATTTAAAATAGCTAAGCAACTGGATCTGAATCAATAGACGAATAAATACAAAATAGCAAAAAGTTTTAGATAATAAATATGAACACTTATTTGGATGTTTAAAAATGTAATTTAAGTATGTTCTAACTTCAGATTATATATAAAATTTGATAAATGAATAAAAGCATTAACATAGCTTATTTCCACGCATTCTCCATGATCAATGCGCTTCACAATGTTTCGTTATTCCGCCGACCAAGCCATGTGGAACCATTATTTTTGTTTCATATAATTCCAGTCCGCTCTTATATGACAATCGCCTTTGGATCGGAAGGTCCTGTGTTCAAGTCCCGCTCTTAGCTGCGCATAGTGAGGCTTGGAAAATGCTCTTTACACTTTACTCACGTCTCAAAATTGTATTAAGTCGGGATGATTAGGATGCTGAAAATGGAATTTGTAGCCAGAAATATCATGCTTAAGTTGAGTTTAAATGCTTTATAGAGGAGAAGGAATATCATATTTTACTGTGCTAAATACCAACGTTTTATATCTTTAACCAGTTTAACTATAATTTGACTTTTTAGCATCTGGTCCATCCCGACATAATACTGTTTTGAGACGACGGGTCACATTTGTGTTCCCAGGGTAAGGGCAATGTACGAATAATTGGATTTTTGTTGAATCACATCGTTCAAATACCATTACGATTCCAATGTAATATTGAGAGAGTAATATAGTTTTGGTGCATTATGAACGAATCTTTATATCCTTCTTATAAAGGTGATAAAACCTTGAAAACTATAAACTATCGGAACAATGGCGGACGCCCTAATGAAATACTTCTACGATGAGCATAAAAGTGTATCCAGAGGAGAAAAACATTATAAATCTGATCATGATTTGACTTTTATACATTCTGATCACATGCAATGTGAATAAGTTTTAGCCAGTATAAATTTAATTTAAATTCATAAAATTTAATAATAATTATTGTATCTGATTGTATTTAGTATTATCGGGGCGATACTTGTGTAATCGAATATCATGTCCTACTGCAAAAACGCGGTGTCGTTTACGAAATTATTGTCTATTTTGTCTATTCACCTTTATATTCGACATTAAATCTGATTCTTTACATATCCATTATTTCAGATACATCTGCTAACTTCCTGTGATGAATGGAAATTCAACAAGTATTTTTCACACCTTACGACGAGTGCAGACCGATGGTTAATTTGTGTACAATGAATTATCCATTTTCTAGCAATGACTATGAAAAATGTTTTTTTTTCTCTTTTTGAAGAAAAATTTTGTCTAAAACCAAAGCCCTATCTCCACTGAGCAAAACTGTTTTTGAATTTTGAAAATCCATTCATAAATAAACAAGTTATGCAGTTTCAAAGGTGTCATTTATTTGGATGACCCGCAAAGAGGAAAAAAAACGCGAAAATATGGGACGCTTTTTCGGCATTTTTTTTTCGACCTTTGGTTGTATCTTGCGTAATAAGTGGATTAAAAGATTGAAACTTGAAGAGCAAATTAGGGTGGTGTTTTGTAAAATACGGGAAAAGTACTCGTCATATTCATATGAAATTTTACAACCAAAAAAAAGAAATGTTCATGTATTTCCTTTTCAGCGACAAAACCTCCACGCCCGGTAGTTTTAGAAATATTTTACTCCAAAGAGTAAAAATCTATTTTTAACGGTCTTCTGGTAATCGCACGAGTTTTGTCGCTTGACATAATCATCTAAAATGACCTTTTTTCTGTGTGCCAACTTTCAGTCATATTCATCGATAAACAGCGTCGTAATTAATTTTTTAAAATAGCATATACAAAACGGCTTCGTCCCATATTTTGACGCGAATTCGGGCACTTCGTGAGTGAAAAAGAGGCCCAAAGATTTGTGCGGGATAGTCAACCTCTTGAAGACCTGAGATGCACATTCCTCCCACCCAAATCCAAGCATCAGTAACACACTTTATAGTCACCTGGAACAACTACAAAAGACATCTAACTTCTACGTCATAGCACAAGACCGAAGGGCTAGAGCTCAGGTGGTCGATGGTTCGGATAAGTAAGTAAGTAAGTGCGGGATAGTCATTGCTACATTTTCGCGTATGACAGACGGAAATAAAGTTAGCACTTCTCTGACGGAAAACATAATCAACCAGTTTGACACCTGCGGCAAAACTGAACCATAGGGCGTAGGCTTCAACAGTCTTGACGCCACTTCCCTCCTAATGACGCATCGTAACTTAGTAACTGTATCTAAACTATCGGAACAATGGCGGACACCCTAATGAAATACTTCTACGATGAGCATAAAAGTGTATCCAGAGGAGAAAAACATTATAAATCAGATCATGATTTGACATTTATACATTCTGATCACATGCAATGTGAATAAGTTCTAGCCAGTATGTAGAATAAAAAGTACAGATTTTCTTTGTTTAGAACCACGCTGCTCGTTTCTGGGCGGACATGACAATTAGACTATTGCTATGATGCGTCTACTTTATACATTAATTCTACACAGAAGAAGGAATCTGCACGTGTGACCTCTCGTCTCAAAGCAGTATTAAGTCGGGATGATTACGATGCTGAACATGGAATTTGTAGCCAGAAATGTCATGCTTAAGTTGAGTTTAGATGCTTTATAGAGGATAAGGAATATCATATTTTACTGTGCTAAATACCAACGTTTCACATTTTTGACCATTTTAACTATATTTTGACTTTTTAGTATCTGGTCCATCCCGAATTAATACCGTTTCGAGACGAGAGGTCACCTTTTCTATTAAGTGTTGTCTTATTCTATAAAGGGGAGAGTGAAACACTCATTTTAATCTTTTTAAAATCCTTCCTGCTCCACCACTATGTACCACAACCGCATTCTTTGCTTCCTACTATTACTATAACTTATCATTGTATCATCATGACTTTGATATGTATTGTATCATTATGTCTTTATATGTAAATTATTCATACTTTACACTGTCATTATTTTATAGATACCAGTGAATTCTTGTAAAGTTCATGAGACCGGCGTGACTAACATTTGTTTACCTAATTCTATTTAAGATCTTCCTATATGGGTGCTAGCATTATTTGTTCTACTTTTAAAAAATATGAATGGGTCGATAATCTATCCTTGCAATGCCCTGCAATAGACTATGCATGCATACTAATGTTAATAGGCTTCTTTAGTCCCATTTGAACTTGTGCGGTATTGTCGTTAGATTAGGGTTCATTAATATTAAACATAATATGCACATATTTACTTGAATGTAATACTGTCTGAGGACACATGCTTCCCATAGACAAACCAAATGGATTAACATGGAGCAATCTTACGCCTTATATATCTATTATATAAAACCAGATTTCAATCCCTTTCTAGGATGAAACGTAAAGAGCGATTTCAGAGCGACATCTATGCACCACCTTGCAGGAAGCATTTAAGTACCAGAGATAGATAGATAGATAGATAGATAGATAGATAGATAGATAGATAGATAGATAGATAGATAGATAGAGAGAGAGAAGAGAGAAAGAGAAAGAGAGAGAGAGAGAGAGAGAGAGAGAGAGAGAGAGAGAGAGAGAGAGAGACAGACAGACACGGTTCACGTACCTCGGACCCCGCACAGGATAAGCCCCAGTGAAAAACAATAAACAAATCAAGTGGCTCTCCCAATGATGTCACAAAACAATCTGTATTATGTAGACTATATTTATACTTATAAATCAGAATAAATCGGACTAACATATTATAGTCAAATATAAGTGTAACTGTAACTTGGTTTTTCCTTATTCATTAGAGTCTGGTGTCTCGGAGTTATAGCGCTATATACATTTTCAGCATTATTATTATTATTATTATTATTATTATTATTATTATTATTATTATTATTATTATTATTATTATTATTATTATTATTATTATTATTTATTATCATTATTATTTTAATTAATTATAAAGGTTATCATCGTAGACAGCTAAACGAGAAATTAACTGCCGCTGCTTATTATTTATCATTTATTATGTAACGGATAAATCTTAGGCCTTGCAGACATCTAAGATAATATAAAATAAATCGATAAGGCACTTCTGTGGGTGTAGAAGCTGACTGCTGGTCGCCAGAGTGGCCAGGGGCGTTATTACTTTTTGTTTTATCAAATTAAATTAAATCGCCACCTTAACTTTTTCCTTACCGATCCTTTTCAGCATTTTCCCAAAATGGCAGGCTTACCCAGCAGAAAATTTGTTGTTTTTTAAACTCTACAAAACAACTTTATGTTCTTATTAATTAAACAAAGATCATTCTTCAAAGTTTGTGATGGAAAAAATAAATCTATATAAGAAAACTGTATATTGTGGTCGTAATAAATGTGACGATGTTGCTGCAGGTGGTAAGGTGGTCCAAATTCAGTGCAAATTGGTTGACAGACACCAGAGTAATTAGTTGATCTTTGGGTTTCCATTTGTGGGAAGGGGGGGGGGGGGAGGGGTGGTCCGTTTCAGTAAGTATGTATCATTACCATATAACTAGATTTTAAGGACACGCTGTAAATGTAATTTGCCACGATCAGATTTGATTAGTTGATTCGAAAGTAGGAAAAATCTGTCCTTGTCATCTTTTGAAACAATGTCCTTACAAGTCACATGTTCTAGCTTTATTATATCGTTGAAATAAACAGGAAACTCTGCACGTGAATTTCATAAGATACAATCATTTAAGAGTCACTTATTTACCTACTCACAGTCACTTATTCTCCTTTCGAGTTGTTGGTCGTAAAGGAGATGCTTTGCCATAGAGATCCATCCATCCAGAGCTGTCATTAGCTTTCCTAGTTAATGTTTTTGTCTCAAGAGTAGCTACTCTAGAATAATAAATAAGTTCTAACCTCCTTAAGAATTACAAGGTCCACTCATACCTGTCTTGCTAACTGTTAGGAATCAATACAAGTGGTGTTTTACTGGTGCGACAAAGTCGCTCAACATTTTCATAAACTCGACCGCACCAATACAAAATTGTTGGACGCCTTGTATTTCGTTCGTCTTCTGTATTGTCTAGAAATTGATCAGAATCTGTATTGCAAATAAAGACGTGGGTGACAGAAATCGGTTGTGTTTGTGATTTATTGATCTCTTTTTTAAAAAAAATGTTTTAAAATAGATTATTATAAAAAATGATAGGCATATTATACAGCTCATAAATGGGCAATTCTATATATAGACTGTTCCCATATCTTAGATCTTTCCACAAACAGCGTACACAACGACAACAGTTTAGTTGAGACGGGAACCCGTTCCTGACACCTGCTGACCCGGTCACGGTGAGCGGTCAATCACCGAGAGGAATTTACCTAACGGGGATTGCCGTTTCACTCAATTTAACAATGTTTTGTTTTATTGTCTGTTAGACACCCATATTGAATGAGTTGAAATATCACTACTTGGTATAAAAGTTTATATTTTCTACTTTTACTGTGTGTTTTTTATTTTTTCATAGTATTACTAGATTTCTCAATATAAGTTATCAATGAACGGTAACAAATTACACAAAAAATATAGCGGGTGCAACATTTCAAAAATTAGAGAAAAAAAAACGTTGCTATGGATTTGTCTGAATTTTATGTATTATAAAGAGAAGATGTAAATACTTCTCCTCACAAAAAACGTATTTTTCCTCAACACAAATATATCCGCTACGAGCATTCAAACTCGTCAGTGTAGTTTGGGGCTGGTCTTTAACTGAATTGCGTTGATGACAAATCGCATTTTATTCATATCATTGATAATGCCGGATGCTCTTTTTTTTTCCAATTTTGCTGTTGTTTGGTGACAGGTCTCTGTGCCTTGTTCTCCAAGAAGTCTAAGTCCAAACTTATATTGAGTGATGTGTGGTATGCACTGGTACTCAAGGAGGTGTTGTTTTGGGATTATTTTGTTTGGAAAATATTTTCTGTATGTATCCGTGTAATGTTTTATTGCACTTTGAATATATTGGATCGTGTCTGCTTTGATCGATTTTGTGTGTGAAATAAAGTTGTGCACATGACTATAGGCCTTGTTTATATTGTCAAAAATTAATCCAATACTGCAAGCGTCGTCAATGATGAGTGGGTCGTGGGTGCAGTTCTTTGTTTGTTGGATAATTGTAAGTGTAGACTTTTTCTTGTTAGTATTTGTGGCAGTGGTTGCCAATGAATGATCTGCTGTGGTAAGCCTGTTGTGTAATGCGGTATTCTGTCCAATTCAGAGGCAATAAGACCATCCCTGAGGGTGAGTGGCTCGTGCATGAGATTTGAAAGTCTCTCCTGCGTTTTGGAGTTTGTTGTTATATTCTACTGTGTCGATATCAAACATGCAAGTGCAACCCGTTTCAAGGTTGATTTATTTATTATTAGCGTCTTGGCAATGAGAAAATACAAAGAAGCTAATGAGTCGTGTGTTCAATGTGCTTTATAATGTGTACTTTTTACACATAAATTATGAGTGTGCTCCTTGCTTGTCCAATGCCGTGTCAGTCCCATAGACTAAAAGAATGTTATTAGAATAATTTGAACATTTAAATGGTTTCTTGCGGGCACGTTTCTATTTCTGTGTTAAACAAAGCATACCACGACATGTCCTACAGAATGAATTCACTGCTTGGTTATGACTTGCAATTGTGTGGTCCATGCTGTAAGAGAAAATTCAAAATTGACTGAGCGATGTAAGCAATGATATAGCGAATTAATGAATAAAATGAGTTTTAAAACACTCTGTATTACTTCTCATATCCATGCATACATAACAGCGTACATAAAATTTGGAAAAAGAAAAACCAAATACTTCACCCAATTTGGTGAAGAAAGGGGGGGGGGGGCAGGAAAATAACAAGCAGTTGAGCTAAGTTGAGGCCCAACACACAATGTCATTTAAAATTAAACATTAGCAAGATAATTCAAATTATGCAATTTAAAAATCAAATTAACTCATCATTGAAAAAAATAAAAAATAAAAATACAATTAACAATAAAACCGCAGCGAAATATTACGTTTCAATAACAAGGCTAAAGAGGTAATATCATTATTACCTGACCTACCGCGGAAAAATAATCATTACAAAATAATGAAAACTGAAGAGTAAATGAAACTTACCTCATTTCGTAGTAAAACTTGTGCCTTGTGAATCACACCAAAAAAAAAAATTAAAGTTTATAGCAACGGTTTTTTAGAATCCTGAGGTAATTACAAGTAATTTTATTTAAATGTTATAGAAAAATATGTGAATTTGAATCACGGCTTGTGGAATAAGTACTGGAGATATTGAAATAAAAATTGGACCGATGGAAAGAGGAGGTCTGCGAAAATTCTTTGCATTTGGGTGGAATTGCATCGTCACGAAGATCGTGAGGTTAATTGGTACGGAAATCATCCATTGGTATCACCCAATGCACGTCAAATCTACGTTCTAGGAATTGATATCGGCTGACCGCTGTTGACCCCGGTTACCTGTCGGGTGAGGTTACGTCGGCGCTCGGAACAGCGGGAAACTAAACGGTCAGATTTATAGTGCAGATTAGACGCCGTGGAGTATGCCGGTTTGTAAGTAGAGAAGAATGAGTACAAAAAGGTTAGTGTCTATGCTTTAGGGTCAATCTATAGGAGGAACGATATTGACGTCACTCCGCCGCATTCTAAAAGAAGAAAACCCAAAACAACGCATGTTTCAAATTTTGGTCATAATACTCTTACATCCAATATTGATCGATTAAAATGACCCTTATCTTCTCAAACACCTACTAGCAAACCCAGAACTTCAATGAAGTCTCAGGTTCGAGAGATTTTGACAAAATAAGGATTATTTCAATCGATCAATATTTGAAGTACGAGATTTTTGGTCAAAATTTGAAGAAAAAAAATCAACCTTTTTTTTTTTGTTAGATTACGACAGAGCACTCCTAATATTCTTCATGGAAAAGTGAGCGCAATTTCTCTCGCGCGTTGCTTTTTCTTGCTGTTTTTGTATTTCAACCCACAACAGAAATGTGGAGAATCAACACGGTGTTTCAAAAATAATATCACAAACTATCACGTGGATTAAAAAGAAAAACAAAGAAAAACAATAGAACACACCAGCTTGGACACATGTGTAGTAAATACCTTCAAGTTTTTATTTTATGTTTTATTAATGCTGAATGTGACCACCATCAGCAGTGCGGACAACATCAATTCGATATGAGAATGAATTCATCCCAAACACGCCACAAGAGCATGTCACGGTCCATTGTGTTGATTGCCCCTGTTATTCGATCTTTCGACA
>NC_088372.1:17185695-17218195 GCF_034508935.2 Berghia stephanieae | reverse complement strand
TGACCAAGGCAGCTTATAAAGGTCGCACAAGACATCACCAGTCGATCACGGTTCATGTTTTTCATTCTTCTTTTAGGACATTAAATTCCACGTAAGTTTTTTTTTTTTTACAGTATACCCTTTTACAGGAATCGGAGGTTTCAATAACAAGAGATGCATTATGGGCATGATCTATATTTCGTTTCCATGCCAGTCATTTTTCACATTGCAAACTGTGCTCAAAGTGACCTACATAGTGAAAAGCGTTCACAGTTTTTGAAATATCTAACATCACGAATAGTAATTTTGTTCAGCTTGACACATGAGTATGCTGACAACTATCATAAACAAATCAGCGTGTTTACATTTCTGAAGAAAAAAAATCCAATTGTTGGAGAGCAACAAATCATGTGATTGATGAATTGTTTGGACGACAACAAGTTTTTTACAGCATACGCTTTTAAAGGAATCGGAGGTTTCTATAACAAGAGGTATAGATAGTATGCAGATGACGTCACTCAGGCCTCTGTTATTGTTTTTGCCATCTGCGTTTGTGAATTGTTCTCACTAAACTGTATTAACCAGACTATAGATAGTATGCGCTTGGCTAAGAAGCTCATAACATTGCCATCCGGAAGTATAACGGACCAACACACAAAACTGTGTGTATCCATGAACGTTTATAGTCGGGTTAATACAGTTCAGTGAGCATTACTCATAATCGCGGATGGCAAAAAACAATAACAAAGACCTGAGTGACGTCATCTTCGATCTATCTATAAAAGTTCATGGTTACACAGAGTGTATGTGTTGGTCCGTTATACTTCCGGATGGCAATGTTGTGAACTCCTTGGCCAAGCGCATTCTATCTATATAATTAAAATGACATCATTATTTTTTTTCTTTTTTTAACCTCAGGAATGGGAGACACCCAATGCTTGTCGTTGCTTTGCCAATTTAGAATGATCTCCGTCTTTTAAATACGACTATAAACAGGTGTATATTGACCTTTTTAATTTTTTTAAAAATTAATAAATAAAAAAAAGGTAAAAAAACAAAAAAAACAAAACAAACCCAAAAACAAACCCATAAATTAAGAAGTCCAAAAAAAAGGGAAAGAATTATATAAATAAATCAATAAAGAAATAGATAAATAAATAGATAAACGTATGTTTATGACATCATTATTAATTTGACCTCTTCACTCTGAGTTCCTGATTGTTGGCAAACTATAAACAGTATTGCTCTTACCCGCATGCCATGAAAAAAAATTCCGCGTTTGGCCACTCTGGAGAACGACTTGTAAATAGGATTCAATAGTCGTAACGTCACTTCCTTCATAATGACGCATGGTAACTTAGCAACACTGGCTCTAATCTATCGGAACAATGGCGGACGCCCGTATGAAATATAAAAGCATATATAAAGCATAAAAGCGTATCCAGAGGGGAAAAAACATAAACTTGATCATGTTTTGACTTTTACACATTCTAATCACAAGACATATGAAAAGTTCTAGCCAGCTTGAAGAATAAAAAGTAATGATTTTCTTTGTTTAGAACCAAGATAGCCGCCGTTGCCGGGCGGCGTGACATCAGACTACTGAATCGAATTGTCCCCATTGTGACAAATGGCCATGATTAATCCATATTGTTATCAGCAGTGGTGTGGCATGCTTGCAGTATAAGGTGGTGCCAGAATCAGAAGAAAATGACTAAAAACATGCTATATTTGTAAATCCAAAAGGAAGAAAATAAGTTAAAGCAGAAACTTACTCAAATAAGTAAGAGGCGGTATATAGGTACCATTTCTCAGTTTTATTTTTAAAAATATTGTAATCCATTTTAAAAATATGGAGCGGTGCTAGGCACCAAATCAACCAATATAGCCACGCCCCTGGTTATCAGTTTTTATGAGTGTAGATGTAGAAATAATAACAAGAAGCTACGCCTCTGACTTTCCACTATTAAAATGTAACAACTGTTTATGTCAAGTGTGTGCAAATTGTACAATTTGCTGTGTCATTTTGAATTCCAGGTGGCAATGTGAGCGAATAGTGCACACGGATCTCGTGAAAAGTAAACCTCTTGTCAATAATATATATTAAAATATTGAGCTTTTATATAGCGCGATATCCATTTAACGTGCTCAAAGCGCTTTACAAGTGGTCCTGGTCAACAGCAACATTTAACATGTAGGACGAGACATGTCGCCTGTTAGGCGATATTCCAAATTTTCGGACAAAGACAACGCTGTTAACGGCCGGGTACTCATTTTACTCCTGAGTACGGTGAGAGAATGTGAGTAAAGAGTCTTTTCCAAGGACTCAACTATGCGTCGAGCGAGGCTCGAACCCAGGACCTTCCGATCCGAAAGCGAGTGTCATACCACAAGACCACATAGCCGCACAAGCCTGTGGGGAGTTCAGTGATCGTAATCACAACATAATTCACTGTGTATAATATTGTTAACGTAAACCATCTAAAAGTTCAGTCATCCCAGAAGCCTTCGTTATTTATTTACCGTAAAGGAGAAAGACACCAAAGTATTGTACTGTAACCAAATGCAAAAAATCGGCGCACGTGTTGTGGAACGGACTATAGTTAATGCAGTTAAAGAGAATTACTCATAAATATGGATGTCGAAAAACAAAAACATAAACCTGAGTGACGTCAATTTCGATCAATCTTATATCAATCAGACTATAAGAATTAAAGGACACACATAGGCATTTGAGTCGGTATGTTATAGATAGAATGCGCTTGGCCAAGGAGTTCACAACATTGCCATCCGGAAGTATAACGGACCGACACACAAACTCTGTGTAACCATGAACTTTTATAGTCTTGTTAATACAGTTTAGTGAGAACAACTCACAAACGCGGATGGCAAAAACAATCACAAAGGCCCGAGTGACGTCATCTGCATACTATCTATAACCGGCTGGCGGATGTTTTACGTATTTTGCCGAAACACATTGCATCAATACTCAAATGCTATGTTTATCGACATGATGTTGAGTATCTACGCATGAAGCCTCTAGGTTTCTTGTCTCGATGTGTTCAATCTAATATCGAAAAATAATGCATAATTTGATGTCAACAACTCATTTTCTAATGGGCATGATCTATAGATAGTATGCAGATGACGTCACTCAGGCCTTTGTTATTGTTTTTGCCATCCGCGTTTGGGAGTTGTTCTCACTGAACTGTATTAACAAGACTATAAAAGTTCATGGTTACACAGAGTTTGTGTGTTGGTCCGTTATACTTCCGGATGGCAATGTTGTGAACTCCTAGGCCAAGCACATTCTATCTATAGATAGAATGCGCTTGGCCAAGGAGTTCACAACATTGCCATCCGGAAGTATAACGAACCAACACACAAACTCTGTGTAACCATGAACTTTTATAGTCTGGTTAATACAGTTTAGTGAGAACAACTCACAAACGCGGATGGCAAAAACAATAACAAAGGCCTGAGTGACGTCATCTGCATACTATCTATATTAACTTTCCATGTGCTCGAGGTCATTGGTCACATTGAAAAATGCGCTCAACGTGACTCACTTAGTGAAAAGTGTTCACAGCTTTTTAAATATCTAACATCACGATTGGTCATTCGATTGAGCTTGAAACGTGGGTATGTTTATAATTTTTGTAAACAAAGCAGCGTATTTACATTTGTTAAGAAATATCCAATAGTTGGAGAGCAACAAATCATGTGATTGATGACCTGGTTGGACGAAAACATGAATAAAGATCGCTCTCATTATCATCAAAATCCACTTGACGGTTGTTGAGATATTATTCAAAAATTTTACAACGTTGTGTATGAGGCGGGGGGGGGGGGGGGGGGGGGGGGGGGAGGGGTTTACAGTCAAGAAGGGGACAGAAGTACTGTTCATGATGTGGTTCATATTAAATTAATTTTCTAGAGGGGTTGTTGACTCTTCTAGTACACGGTCAATATTTAACGTTTGACAGAAATTGGGGTTTATAGTAAAGAGCTGAGAACGTAAGTCTGATCTTTACGTCAATAAGATCTCAAGTTTATTATTTCGGTCAAAAAGCATATTTGTGCGGCTATGTGGTCTAGTGGTATGACACTCGCTTTCGGATCGGAAGGTACTGGGTTCGTGCCTCGCGCTCGGCGTATGGTTGAGTCCTTGGAAAAGGCTCTTTACTCACATTCTCCTATCGTACTCAGGTGTAAAATGAGTACCTGGCCGTTAACAGCGTTGTCTTTCTCCGAAAAAATGTAATATCGCCTAATACGTCATGTCCCGTCCTTCATGTTAAATGTTGCTGTTGACCAGGGACACATTGAAAAGCGCTTTGAGCACATTTAGTGGATACTGCACTATATAAAGCTCATTTTTTAAAAAGCCTGGCTCTCCTCGAAGAAGACATCCAGACAATAATTGATGAAACACGATTTTATAATAACTTAGTTTATCTTTTAAATTACGATAGATCATATCTAGTTTCAAAATAAAGCAATGTTTATACGTGTCATTAGAATGAATTCTGATCTTGCAAGATGGCATCAATAGGAACACATGCGTGTGATGTCCCAAACTGTATCCTATCTCATTGGAAGTGTATAGTCACTCTTCGGGAAACCTGGATACATACCAATTTTTTTTTTTTTTAATTGAGCTTTTATATAGAGCAATATCCACTAACGTGCTAAAAGCGCTTTACAAGGGGTCCCTGGTCAACAGCGACACTTAACACGTAGGACGGGGCATGA
This sequence comes from Berghia stephanieae, assembly GCF_034508935.2. Classification (NCBI taxonomy): domain Eukaryota; kingdom Metazoa; phylum Mollusca; class Gastropoda; order Nudibranchia; family Aeolidiidae; genus Berghia; species Berghia stephanieae. The sequence goes on along the minus strand of NC_088372.1, from coordinate 17,213,461 downwards.
CGCCTGTTAGCGTTATTATGATTTTACCGGACGGAGACAATGCTGTTAACGGCCAGGTACTCCTTTTACCCAGTAACCCGGATGAATGTTTTTGCAATTAATCTGAAATAGGAACCAGTCTTTGACCACACAGTTTTTTCCCTATTGTCTTTCCTTTTGGTAGTTGTCGCCATGCATTGAGCCTTTTTATTTTTTCTTGATAGTGCGAGGCTATGAGTTTACGAAGGGCTGTGGGAAGGGGGAAAAAAAAAAAAGGGGGGGGGGGGGGGGGTACACGGGCACAGTAGAGTATTTACTGGATCATACCTATTAACCCCCCTCCCGCCCCACGCCTTGCTCGATTTAAAACAAAATTTATTTTGACATGTCGTCAACACCTCAAATTATCCATCTTGTTTGATATACGTTAATGAAGACGATAATTTGCCAGACGTAGGTAGATATATAACAAACAGGTCACAAAGTTTGAGAACCTGATAAACAATAACAAAAGACATTTTCTTTTCATTACGTCCAGAAAATCTTTATTTCAAATTTCGAACAAATTAGATGAATCCCTCCAACCCCTCTAACTTATTAAAAAGTTCCAAACCGGAGACTATAATAAGTCGAACCTGAGACTTCCAAAAAGTCTCAGGTTGAGATATTTTGACACGTTGGTAATCAGATTGATGGGTGGATATTTGTGGGAAATGATTTATACTGACCATAATGTGAAAAAAGGTGTGTTTGTCAAGAATACCAAAGTACCAAATATCGTCTGACACCTCTTTGTTGAGAAATAAGAAAGAAAAGAAATGATTAAGGAGAAGGTTTGGTCTGATGAGGTCAGTGACATATCAGCATGGAAAGTAAGCTTAGAGTTGCGACTCTTTTCACCTTTTTTTGTGTCAACATGTAGATACTCGTACTTTTAAGGATTAAAGACTTCCAAAGATTCAGGAACCAAACAATATGTAAATGTTGCTGCTCGAAGCTTGAAGAAATAAATAACAATGTGAAATGATGAATCATCTTAACAACGCCACTGCCACATCATCTCATTCATCTGTAGTGTTTCATTCATCCTGCTTGTTGATAAAGGGGAAATCCAAAACTTTCATTCTATCTGTTTTCTTCATTAAATTTAAGCTTACATTCAATTTCACATTGTTATTTATTAGGAACCAAACAATAGAGAGTTTGATCACACGTCTTTTCTTCTTTATAGCAAGCGCGACCATATTATTCTGAGGACTCCTGACTGGGACAGCGGGACTTTAAGAGTAGCCTTCGTAAAACCAAAGCCTGACACTGATCGTGCAAAATTCTAGTACCGAAGATGTTTTTATTATTATTATTTATTATCATTATTATTTTTATTATTGTTATTATTACTATTATTATTATTATTATTATTGTTATTTTATTATTATTATTATTATTATTATTATTATTATTATTATTATTATTATTATATTATTATTATTATTATATTATTATTATTATTATTATTATTATTATTTATTATTATTATTATTATTATATATTATTATTATTATTATTATTATTATTATTATTATTGTTTTTTTTTTGTTATTATTATATTATTATTATTATTATTATTATTATTATTATTATTATTATATTATTATTATTATTATTATTATTATATTATTATTTTATTATTATTTATATTATTTATTATATCTTTATCATCATCATTATTATTATTATTATTATTATTATTATTATTATTTATTATTATTATTATCATCATTATTATCATTATCATTATTATTATTATCATCATTATTTATTATTATTATTATTATTATTATTATTATTATTATTATTATTATTATTATTATTATTATTATTATTATTATTATTAATCCGTAGAAGTTGTATATAACAAGTTCTTCGGGGAACTAATAATCCAAAGGTTACTCATTGAATCATCAAATTAAGGCAATATTTCGTAGCAGGATATATGGACTGATTTTTAGGATTATAGGACGTAAAAGAACGAGGATGGATGATATTTATTGACGACCAGCATGTACTTCGACTAAAAAAATAAAGATGCCACCACTCTGAAACCAGAAGGTTAATTACACTAGGCATTCATCCAGGTCTCCGGAAGAGTGGGTTTGCACTTCTAATGATATTTGAATCACTTTTTGACTTCATAGTATTATTCCCCATTCAGTTCAATTCAAAGTTTATTTATAGGCATTGCCAATATAAATCATACATTGACTTATAATTTCGAATTTATAAATTAAAATTATAAAATTTATTATAAATCAAAGTAAACATTATAAAGATAAATAAATAAAATCATGTTGTCAATTATTCGCAGTTTCATGAATAATTCATATTGACATTCTGAGCCGTCTTGACAATTGACGCGGATAACATTAACACGGGTTGACAACTTCAAAATATTTACCACATGATGCTTGTCCCACAAATGATTATCGGAGATGATTAATGGCTTATCGTCTCAAAACGGTCTGAAATCTATGTCGGGCTATGTGGTCTAGTTGTATGACGCCCGCTTTCTGATTGGAAGGTCCTGGGTTCGGGCCTCGCCCTGCCGAGCATAGTTCGGTCCTTGTAAAAGACTCTTTACTCACATTCTCTCACCGTACTCAGGTGTAAAATGAGTACCTGACCGTTAACAGCGTTGTCTCAGTCCGAAAAATATGGTAATATCGCCTAACAGGCGTCATGTCTCGTCCTACATGTCAAGTGTTGCTGTTGGCCAGGGACCCCTTGTAAAGGTCTCTGAGCACGTTTAGTGGATATTTCACTATATAAATGCTCGTTTTCAAAATTTTAAATGTTAGTTATCTATTAATTTCCGACATAATACCATAATGAGTCGGTTAATCACGTTTATTTAACATAACGCCAAGGACACGGAATGCAAGGTTTAATTTCAATGCAAGAAAAATTAAATAAACGATTACAAATCAGCGATATCACGCGTGTTGAAATTTGGACGGTTTCCCAAATACACGAACTCATTGAACTCATTTTTAATTCAGGGAGTTGTTGTTAGATATTTTTGTTTTGTTTTTTTTTTAAATAATTTTTATTCATGTTTAAAATTTGCTAGCTCTTCTATATTTGTTTTATTTACTATCTTTTGGGTTTTTTTTTTTGCTATTTTTTTGTTGTTGTTATCTTATGTTTGTTAGTTATATTCTTCTTTGGGAGGGGGGGGGGGTGTATTTTTTTTATTTTAAGGGGATTATCTTTTTTTTTTTTTTTTTTTTTTTTTGGGGGGGGGGGGGGGGGGGGGGGGGGGGGAAGGGGGCGGGAAGGGTTTGGAGATTTCTTATGTATTATGATTATTTTCTTTTTGCCTGACTTCATTTTGCTTTTATATTCTTTTCTAATGCTGACTGGTTTGGTTTTTTTTTTTTTTTTTGGACTTTCCGTTAATCCCGTCCAATTTCTGGCAACAGATGTTTTCAGGTTTCTAAAGACAAGAATCAATGTCAAATTGAGTTTTTTTAGATCCATAGCTCTCCGGGCAGCTTGGAATTTATTTGAATTTTTAATTAGAAACTGCCAATACAGCACATCACTCACAAAATATCATGTACCCCCCCCCCCCCCCCCCCCCCCCCCCCCCCAAAAAAAAAGTGAAATCCTCGACATACCAAAATATGTAATTTGCAAATAAATCATTTACCATTGTTTAGATAAATATATTGTTTTGTTTTATTTTTGTTTTGTTTCCATTTTCTGGGTGTGGGCGTAGTTACGTACTTAAATTAAAATCGATAATACAGCTCCTGACAGCCAATGGAATTACTCACATTGTCAATGAAGATGTATCTGTTCTCTCGGACACTGAGCTGACAAAATGTGGCCAAAACGTAAGTCAATGAAGATGTGTCTGTTCTCTCGGACACTGAGCTGACAAAATGTGGCCAAAACGTAAGTCAATGAAGATGTATCTGTTCTCTCGGACACTGAGCTGACAAAATGTGGCCAAAACGTAAGTCAATGAAGATGTGTCTGTTCTCTCGGACACTGAGCTGACAAAAATGGCCAAAACGTACGTCAACCTGGTATTGTTTTGGGATCTCAACAAGATGGAAAACATTGAGTGAGTGACAATTATTGGCCCATAGTACTACCAACCCCTTCCCCACCAAGTCAGAGATTTGATTATCCTTGACACCAAACTTTTCATCGTCAAAACAAGTTTTATTCAATAAATGTGTTTACCATTAAGTTTAGTTGCTAGAGCACTCACTTCACACGCAAAGGGGCCAAGCTCCATCTTGGGAGCAATCGAGATTATTTTCTGACCTCCAACCCCTCTTGTCCAGCTAGCAGTGATAGGTTAGCTGGCTTTGTTAGATATGGACGAAACTATTATTTTTGATAGAGTAGCGTCCTATATGAATGGTAACAAGCAATTACTGTGATATTCCATTTCACGCTATAGAAACAGGGATAAAATTTGGCTCTATGGGCATAAAGACCCTGAATGACTATATAATGCCATCAAGTAAATTGCTGACCACTTGCTGCCAGTCAAGTCAATCGTAATCAACACACAATGTGATATGTAACATTTCATGTTATACTGTCTATTGATGCTTTGCATTAAGCTAAAATACTTACAATATCTGACAGTCAGAAATCATTCCATCACAAAAAAATGTAACCTTTCACGTTTATAGAATAATTGATATGATTTGTTCAGTGAGAACTATTGACTAGCAAGCAATCTAAAATTAATAATAAAGAGCCGAGTGAAGTTGACTTTATTCCCTAATTTGTAAATTACCTTTGATGTTATGCTGTCTATTGATGGTATCGAGAACGCGTAGCCTTCATTAGTTTATAGCATGACACTTACTTCTCTAATATTCTTCTTCTTCTTTTTCTTCTTCTTCTTCTTCTTCTTCTTCTTCTTCTTCTTCTTCTTCTTCTTCTTCTTCTTCTTCTTCTTCTTCTTCTTCTTCTTCTTCTCTTCTTCTTCTTTTTCTTCTACTACTACTACTACTACTACTACTACTACTACTACTACTACTACTACTACTACTACCACTACTACTACTACTACTACTACTACTACTACTACTACTACTACTACTACTACTTCATCTTCTTCTACAACTACTACTACTGCTATTATTATTACTCCTACTACTATTACTGCTACTACTACTATTACTACTACTACTGCTACTACTACTACTACTACTACTACTACTACTACTACTACTACTACTACTACTACTACTACTACTACTACTACTACTACTTCATCTTCTTCTACAACTACTACTACTACTATTATTATTACTACTACTACTACTACTACTACTACTACTACTACTACTACTACTACTACTACTACTACTACTACTACTACTACTACTACTACTACTATTACTACTACTACTGCTACTACTACTACTACTACTACTACTACTACTACTACTACTACTACTACTACTACTTCTTCTTCTTCTTCTTCTTCTTCTTCTTCTCCTTCTTCTTTGTGGTCGTTGTAATCGCCTTTTGTAAAGAGAATCCAGGCCATAGTTCACACCTTTGAATTTCAAAGACATTCATACACACGTAGAAACACTCACGAACATACAAACACATACACACACCCACAATCCCACACAGATACACATTTCAAAATATACGCTGTGATCTTTTCATTATTTTGTAATATCTGCCACGTTTCTAAGATGTTTGTAAATAGTATTTAATAGTCTGACCTTACGTCCGCAGGCAATTAACAGCTTGGTTCTAAACAAAGAAAATCGGTACTCTTTATTCCTCATGCTGGCAAGAACTTTTTCACATGTCATGTGATCAGAATGTATAAACGTAAAAAATGATCATATTTATAGTGTATTTCTCTTATGGATTCGTTTATATGCTCGTCTGAGAGGTCTCCGCCATTGTTCCGATAGTTTAGAACCAGTTACAAGTTACTACGTTACGAGGGAAGTGTCTTTTGCCTATTGTTCTTGTTTTCTACCAATTCTTGAGGGAGCTCATTCCGTAAACCAACTGTGTAGGGACAGAAAAAAATGTAGATGGGTGTTTGTTCTAGATGTTTGAATTGATAATTTGTTGTAATGGCCTCAAGTTAATCTTTTTTTTATTTGTTTGTTTGTTATTTGTTTTGTTTTTTGTTTTGTTGGGTTTGTTTGGGTTTTTTTTTCTTTTTCTTTTACTTCTGATCTTATTTAATTAGGGAGTCTTAAGAGTGGTGTTGCATGTATTAATTAGATAGATATCTTGTAATTTTTGAGGCTATTTTGCATCTTTTCCAGACCAAATTATTACGCTATTGTATTGAGAGTAATTCTTTGTCATTCTCCTTGCTCAAAGAAACAAAAATATGTCATTGGTTTTAACTATTGAATACAACCCACTGGTCAAATTTCTGTAGGTAGTGATCGTCTTGTATTCTTAGTTTTTTTGGGGGAATTTTTTTTTTTTTTTTTGGCCACTGTGTCAGGCTACGCGTTTACAAAGGCTACGATGGTATGCGGTTAGTAAAATCTCATAAATGCAGTACCTAGACTATGTCAAAGCAATATTATATTCCCCTCTCCTCCTCACCTTAGTAAATAAACCAGTCAAAAACAATTCACACTGAATGTTAACCTTCACCTTGCCCCGAACTGAGCTTGAATTTATTTGGGTCACCAAAACTTGTTACATTACTTAATGATAAATAACAAAGGGGAGTAATGCGCGCGCAACACTGTGATAGTTTTTTGTTTGTTTGTTTGTCTTTTGTTTTTGTTTTTCTATTTGTTTGTTTCTGTTCTGTCTTTTTTTTTTTTTTTTGACGCTTTGAAATAAACTAAAATCTCGGCTTACTTGCCCTTCACCAGAAGAAAAAAAAATCAGAACCACATAGGTCCAACGCATCACTCAAAGCTTTACACAAACGATTCAGAAAAATACAAGACGCTGTCAGGTGGCATTTTGCAATTCCCTCATCGGTGTGTCAAAATGTTGTAATAAATACTTATAATCAGTGCGGCTAATAGGCTTCAACAGTCGTGACGTCACTTCCCTCGTAATGACGCATAGTAACCAAATAGCTGGTTCTAAACTATCGGAACAATGGCGGACGCCCTTATGAAATACAACTCCGATGAGCATAAGAGTGTATCCAGCGGTGATTAACATAATAAATACGATCATTTTTTGACTTTAATACATTCTGATCACACGACATGTGAAAAGTTCTAGCCATAATGAAGAATAAAAAGTGTCGATTTTATTTGTTTAGAGCCAAGCTCCTCGTTGCTGGGCGGACGTGACATCTGGCTATTGAATCCAATTGCTTCCGGTAACAGGCAAGGTTTATGGTCGGAACTTTTCATCTCTCTGGCGTTCTGAAAACAATAACAGAATGCTGTTTATTGATGCATTGTGGTTATCCAAAAAAAAAAAAAAAATAAAACAACCCCCCCCCCCCCAAAAAAAAAAACAAAAAAAAAACAAAACAAAAAAAAACTCGAATGTTTTGGTCTGAGTAATACAATTTAGTGAGAACTGCTTATAAAAGAAATGGTGGCTAAAAACAATAACAAACAGGTGAGGTGCGTTAACTTCGTTCTAACTATAAATAGTTCGAAGATGTCGTCACTCATGTCTTTGTTATTGCTTTTTGCCATCCGCGTTTATGAGTAATGCTCACTAAACTGTATTAACCAGACTATAAACGATCATGGTTACACACATTTTGTGTGTTGGCCAGTTATACTTCCGGATGGCAATGTTGTGAACTTCTTAGCCAAGTGCATACTATCTATTGATGCAATGCGTTTATCTAAAAAGAAACAAAAAAACTCATAACATCCGGAGATAACGTACCAGAACACAAAACAATGCGTTACGGAGACCAAACTGAAAACATGGAGACATGAAACTTAGGGGGCTTCTTCCGTATGTGGGTGTTTAATGTCAAAGTCGGTAGGCATGTCGTTTGTGTATTGATGATATGTGTAAAATACACACCATCTCCTCCAGCTATATCAATTGGATTCAGTAGTCTGATGTCACGCCGCCCGGCAATGGCGGCCATCTTGGTTCTAAACAAAGAAAATCATTACTTTTTATTTTTCAAGCTGGTTAGAACTTTTCATATGTCTTGTGATCAGAATGTGTAAAAGTCAAAACATGATAAAATTTATGTTTTTTTTTTCCCTCTGGATACGCTTTTTTGCTCGCCAGAGAAATATTTCATTAGGGCGTCTGCCATTTTTCCGATAGTTTAGAGCCAGTTGCTAAGTTACCATACGTCATTAAGAGGGAAGTGACGTGACGACTGTTGAAGCGTATTGTACACATACACAAATGTTTATAGTTTGAGAGAGTTTAGTGAGAAGAAATCACATCTGAATAAAGAAAACTGCAAAAGCCGTGCATAAATGTCAGTTGTATTACATTTAAACATTATAAGCGAGAAGCTGTTTACCGACCTGACACGACCTGACATATAGATAGAACGTAGATGACGTCATTCAGGCCTTTGTTATTGTTTTTTGCCATCCGCGTTTGTGAGTAATTCTCACTAAACTGTATTAACCAGACTATAAACGTTTAAGGTTACACATAGTTTTGTGTATTTGTCCGTTATACTTCCATATGGCAATGTTGTGAACTCCTTAGCCAAGCGCATACTATCTATATACGCATCGTCTGCTAAAGATACTATGCGCTTGACTAAGAATATTAAAAAATAAAATAATGTTTAACCTTGAACGTATATAGCCTGGTTAATACAGTTTAGTGAGAATTACTCCTAAACGCGGATGGCAAAAAAAAAAAATAAATAAAACAATAACAAAGGCCCTAGAGACGTCAATTTCGTTCAAACTTTTGCCACTTCAGAAGTTTCCCGTCTCTATAATATATCCCTGTCTCCGGTGTAAATTTGAACGTGTCTAGTCTGATCTCTTACAATTTAGTGAGAACTACTGTTGTCCACAAACTCCACTACTATGGCATTTGAAGAAAAACAAAATAGATGGAATAGAAATTTTCTAATAGGCACAAAACAGTCAATCGTAGTGAATGACGAAAACCCAACATTGATTGATTTGACTTGGGAGTTCCCCAGGGATCCGTACAGGGCACACTACTTTTCCTACTCTACAAATATGATCTGCCGATTGACCTGACTTGTAGTTCAAGACTATTTGCTGACGCAACCTCGTACCACAACAAAATAACATCCTTTTGGGTTCAATAAATAGGCCTCAAGGAAGACCTAGACAAATTGGCCTTGTGAGATAGTAAATGGCAATAAATGTCCTTTAATCTAGGAAAGTACAGAAGTTGCAATGAATTGCAGGGTCCGTCTGATTTCGTTCTTTGGTCTTGATAGACCAATCAATACATTTCTCCACTTAGACCTCAAGTTAGAGCCATTTAACCAGCTCACAACCGTACACTGGAAAGTCACGTATTTAAATATTTGGCCAGAAAACTGGTCAGCCAAATTGTATAGATCAACTTAAATGACCCTCGTCTTTGCAAAAAAAACAAAAAACAAAAAAACAAAAAAAAAAAAAAACAACCCCCCCCCCCCCCCCCAAAAAAAAAAAAACAAAAACAAAAAACCCCACAAAAAATACAAACAAACAAAACTATCTAATCTGGGACCTCGAGTTATTTTGGCGTTTTTTACCAAGACGGGGGTCATTAAAATCGATCGAAATTTGATGGTTGAGTTTTCTGACATATTTTTGATTACGGGTCTTTTCCAGACGATGACAGTTAACAGGTTAAACGGAGCTGCCAAGTCAAAAGAAAAGATAAATACATCAAAGAGCAATAATAGAAGCAAATACAAAAATCGTGTGAAAATGGTATAAATATGGCAACGCACTTGATGCTTGAAATTCAAGTTATGGTAGTGGTAGTAGTAGCAGTAGTAATTGTAGTAGTAGTGGTAGTAGTAGTATTTGTAGTAGTAGTAGTAGTAGTAGTAGTAGTAGTAGTAGTAGTAGTAGTAGTAGTAGTAGTAGTAGTAGTAGTAGTAGTAGTAGTAGTAGTAGTAGTAGTAGTAGTAGTAGTAGTAGTAGTAGTAGTAGTAGTAGTAGAAAGGCGCAAAGTGGGGTTGGTAATGTATTATCCATTTTTTGTCAGGTTTGATTGCCATTCATTGGCCCAGGCAGTGGTAATGTCAAGGTTTTCTATTCCGGATTTGTGGAAGGGTCGTCTGGATTTAAGTCGATTTGTTTGTGGGACCTCTTTTACTATTTTTACCAGGGGGGTATTTATTGCCAATATTGATTGGGCCTTGTTTAGTTCCTTTTGGTTTGACAGTGCTCTTCTTATGCGTGGAGGGGCATTTGCGCTGGTGACTGGGAGCCATCGTGTTGGTGTGGTTTTTATACAGCCGCCTATTACTGGCATAATGTCTATTAATTTAGTGTCAAGTTTTTTTGTATGTGAGCTCCTTGTCCATACTGGAGCACAATACTTAGCCGCAGTATAGGAGAATCCAAGCGCTGTTGTCCTCAATACTGTTTGGGATGCTCCCCATGATGTGCCAGCAACTTTTCTGAGAAGGCAGTTTCGTTTTCCGACTTAGTAGTAGTAGTAGTAGTAGTAGTAGTAGTAGTAGTAGTAGTAGTAGTAGTAGTAGTAGTAGTAGTAGTAGTAGTAGTAATAGTATGTAGTAGTAGTAGTAGTAGTAGTAGTAGTAGTAGTAGTAGTAGTAGTAGTAGTAGTAGTAGTAGCGTATGACTACGCCTCCAAATTCATTTCGTCAACCCAGCTTCCCAAGTCTTCCTCCGCCCTAATGCCTGTTTCATATCCACCTTCAAGTTTAGTTACTGGACAGGGACATTCCCGGCAGGCATCATTGTTCCATTTCCATCTGCACATATTATTTGATGTAGTTCTGCTATGTCCTGTTTAGAGGCGTTTTGAGGAAACCCAGTATTTCCTGACGTTGTGGAAGTTATAGCCACAGATATGAAAAAAAAGGAGACTTTTAGGGACAACGGGCCCATGTTGCCGGAGTTTATCCAGATTTCTGTAGCGTGAAGCGGCCAGTAGAAATTGCTTGCAACCATTTAGATAAGACGCTAGTTTATCGCAATATACTTCCCGCCGGATCTAACAGATTCAGCTACCCAATCGTGCTCCTTGGACAGGGGGTCAGAACAAAATCTCGACTGCATCCAAGGTCGATCTTGATCGCTTGGCGCGTGAAGCGAGTGCTCTAGCAACTGATCTATCTGGACCCCTGAGATATATGAAACTCCTGGTTAATTTCTATTCGTAATGGGCAAGAGTAAACACAAATCCTCACATTAAGAAAAAAGGCAGAGTTTGTATGTCTTATTATTCTAATAGGATTCAATAGTTTGATGTCACGTCCGCCCAGCAACCAGCAGCTTGGTTCTAAACAAAGAAAATCGGTGCTTTTTATTCGTCATGCTGGCAAGCACTGTTACACATGTCATGGGATCAGAATGTATAAAATTCAAAACATGAACAGATTTATAATGTTTTTCTCCTCTGGATCCACTTTTTATGCTCGTCGGAGAAGTATTTCATTTCCGCCATTGTTCCGATAGTTTAGAACCAGTTACTAAGTTACTATGAATCATTACGAGGGAAGTGACGTCACGACTGTTGAATCCTATTCTAAATTTGATTTTGGGATCCGGTTCATATCGTTTTGAAAAGACGGGTCACAACAGGGAAAAAACAATTGCGGCTATGTGGTCTAGTGGTATGACACTCGCTTTTGGATCGGAAGGTCCTGGGTTCGAACCTCGCTCGGTGCGTAGTTGAGTCCTTGGAGAAGGCTCTTTACTCACATTCTCTTACCGTACTCATGTGTAAAATGAGTACTTGGCCGTTAACAGCGTTGTCATTGTCCGAAAAATTGTAATATCGCATAACAGGCGTCATGTCCTTTCCTACATGTTAAAATTTGCTGTTGACCAGGGACCCCTTGTAAAGCCCTTTGAGCACATTTAGTGGATTTTGCGCAATATAAAAGCTCAATTCTTAATAATTTCAAGTAAGGATTTGCCTTTGGGCTCCACCAACTCTGATTTCTGGTAGCGAAGTATGTGACGATGTGACCCGTTGATTGAAAAATGTTATCTAGATAGAATAAAGTCGACGTCACTCAGATCTTTGTTGTTGGTTTTTTTTTTTTGCCATCCGTCTTTATGAGTAATAGGCTTCATAAGTCATGACGTCACTGCCTTCGTAATGACGCATGGTAACTTAGTAACTGGCTCTTAACTATGGGAACAATGGCGGGCGGTGAGCGGTTGAATCAGACTCAATCTACCAGTATGTGTGGCTACTAAAATTGCCAAAAACACTGCTTACTAATACGCTTCATCAACAATCGTAACGTCACTTCCCTCGTAATGACGCATGGTAACTTGGTAACTGGCTTTACACTATCGGAACAATGGCGGACGCCCTTATGCAATATTTCTCCACGAGCATAAAAGCGTATCTAGAGGAAAACAAACATTATAAATCAGATCATGTTTTGACTTTTACACATTCTGATCACAAGACATATGAGGAATAAAAGGTACCGAAATTATTTGTTTCAAACCACGATGGCCGCCGTTGCTGGGCGACGTGACATCAGACTATTGAATCCAATGTCGGCGATATATCTTTCTATAAAACAGGACCTACGATTTGGAACTCGTTTCTTTGTCAGTAAGGCTCACGGACAGCGTACAGAATTTAAAGAAAAATCTGAAAACTCATCTTTTCCTAAAAATTTTATCCTAGGCATTTTCTTCTGGATGAGTAAATTAAAAACTGCAGGGATTTGACTAGTGACGAATGGAATGTTTCGGACAGAATATGTGTTCTTGAGCTTAAGTGTAAGATCAATTCAAGGAACCAGAATAACGATAACAAAGACGATCACGGTAAGAAGACGTTCACTATCTCAATCGTAAATGTTTACGCACCAACAAGTCAACGCGCAAAACAATACCCAGAGGAAACTGATAAATTTTACAAAGACCAAGACGATACACTGAACAAAATAGGAAACAAATCAATATTAATAAATGCTGGAGATTTTAATGCCAAAGTAGGAAAACGTCTCGACAGTGACACACTATGTTTCGGATCATACTCAAAAGGAAAACGTAACGATAACGGAGAAAATTAGTCCAGTTCTGTGAACAGAGAAAACTTTTCATAACAAACAGTTCTTTCAACCACCCATCAAGACACCAGACAACATGGGTAGGACAAAGGAAAGACCAAACCCAAGACAAAATGATAACAATACACAACCAAAGAGACTATATCATATGTCGACACCGCCATAAACACTACTCAACCAACTCGCGATCATACGGTGGTACACTGCTAACATCCGATCACAAACTTGTAAAAACGAATTTCAACATCTCTATGCAGATGATAAGCAACTTTATGCTACTGATAAAAATAAAAATCTCGAAAATATTGTGAAACGTGTGGAAGAATGTGTGACGGATGTGAAAGAGTGGATGGATGCAAACAAGTTGAAAATGAATGAGTCAAAAACAGAAGTGATGATTGTGGGAAATAGAGGGCAGTTGAAGGTGAATGATGGTCTTGAGGTGTTGATTGGGGGTGAAAAGATCAAAGTTTCAAAGACTGTGAAAAATTTGGGTGTCTATTTTGATTCAGAAATGAAAATGTCAGCTCACATTTCTGCTCTCTGTAAATCTTTATACTTTCAATTGAAGAAAATCAGTTCGATCCGTCAGTATATTGCAATTGGAACATGTAAAACATTGGTTGTTTCCCTCATTTTTTCGAAACTAGACTATTGTAACTCGCTGCTTGTCAACTTGCCTCAGGCTTCTATTAAACAATTGCAACTACTGCAAAACAGTGCTGCAAGATTAGTTTTTGGCAAAAAAAAATTTGATCATGCAACCCCTTTGTTGGCCTCTCTCCACTGGTTGCCCATTGAAAAGCGCACATATTACAAAGCAGCGTGTCTTGTTTATAAGTGTTTGGCTGGTATAGCACCGGCATATCTCACAGATCACGTGGTCATGTGTAAATTTGAAAATTACACTTTAAGATCATGTAATGACCAAACGAAAATTTCGGAAAAAAGATCAAGAACAAAATTTGGTGATAGATCGTTTGCTTGTTTCGGCCCCAAGATTTGGAATGAACTACCACGTGGTCTGAGGGAGTGCAAGTCTTTACCTACTTTTAAAAAGAATCTCAAGAACATTTTTACTGTATTTGTTTTTCTTGACTCTATATGAATCCTTGATTTGGCTATGAATTGTTATTGTTGTTATTATTTTATTTTTTTATTTTTTCACTTAAAATTGATATTTATATTGTAAAGTGCCCAGAGCTTGTGTTTTACACGAGAATGAGCGCTATATAAATGTGTATTATTATTATTATTATTATTATTATTATTAAAATGTGTACAGACAACGAAGACAGAAAGGTAAAACGGCAGTCAAAATAAACACGGCAAAAATAGTAAATGAGCGAAAATGTCGCATTCATTACCAATATGAACTTAACTCAAGTCTATGGAAAATAAAGCAAAACAGCAATCCAAACAATGAATGGAAAGAGACGCAAGCGGCAATGAAATATGCGGGGGAAGAAAGTGCAGGCTCTATTAATACAACTAAGAACAAACCAAATCGAACGCCTAACATCGCTATTAACGATCTATCGCGGCAACAAAAAGAACTTAGGATCAGGATACAAAACACGAAAGACTCGGAAGAAATAATAAACCTGAAAACGGAACGAAACAAAATACTGCATTCAATTCGATCACTTACAATAAAACACAGAAACGAGGAATTAGACAAAAAAGTGGAAGAAATAGAAAAGTCCAAAAATAACGCATCGTCTATGTTCAAAGCGACGAATCTCTGAACCGAAATCCATTCGAGAACCCAAAACTACAGGATAAATTTGGCAAACAGACAACAAATCCCAACGATATCCTTGACATTGTAACTGACCACTTCCAGCAGAAATTTCACAAACAAGTCTCACAAATATCGCCCTTCTCAGGAAACCCTAGAGACCTAAACAACCGCATCACAACAACTGAAGTTAGAAATAGCATAAAGTGCCTAAACAATAACAGATCCCCAGGCGAAGATGAAATTCCCGCTGAATTGCTTAAATGCGGTACCTTCTCCCTGGATCTGAGCATTGCAAACATAATGAACAAAACATTTTCAACACACAAAGACTGGGACATAAACAGCGGTGTCCTAATTACAATACAGAAACCAGGAAAAACGAAAGGACCCGTAAACAACCTGCGCCCAATAACATTACTGAATACCATAAGAAAAACACTGTCAACTATTGTCCTCAACAGAATTAGACCGAAAATAGAAAAATATCTATCACATAGCCAAAGCGGGTTTCGCCAAGACCGAAGCACATCGGACTTTGTATGGACACATAAATGGTTGGCAGCAAAGGCACTCAAAGAAAACATATCCATAACAATAACCGGAATCGATATGTCCGCAGCCTTTGATACGATCGACAGAGGAAAACTTTTGGAGATATTAACAGACATAGTAGACGAAGACGAGCTCCGAATAATCCGATTTCTCCTCAGCAACACAAAGATACAACCAAGGATATACGGGGCCACAAAGTAGACGCAGTTCGAAAGTAACATCGGGACCCCCCAAGGAGATAGTCTGAGCCCGATTCTGTTCACAATATACTTAGAACACGCTCTGAAAGAAGTTCGAAAAGTCATTCCAAAACCAACGACTCATATTGAGAATGCAATCCCTAGAGAAATCGCCTATGCAGATGATGTCGATTTTATTGGATCAACACCAGCAAATATAGACATCATAAAAAATACCCTCATGAAATATAACCTCCAAGTCAATGCCAATAAAACCGAATTTACAACAATATCGAGGAACAAAGAGAAATGGAAAAGAACAAAGAAAGTCGGCTCACTAATTGGAGACACCGAGGATGTACAAAGAAGAAAACAGCTATCAAACGCCGCACTCAGTAAACTCACCAATGTATGGATTAGAGGTGACAAAATAAAGAGAAAAACCAAACTGAAACTGTACCGTGCTCTTGTAAAACCGGTACTTCTGTATAATTGCGGCACTTGGGCGTTGACAAAATCAGAAGAAGTACATCTGGATGCCTTCCATCGCACACAGCTAAGAAGGGTACTGGACATCAAATACCTAAAAAGATCTCAAATGAATCACTCTATAAGATCACAAAAGAAAGACCAATCTCCCTTGACATTTTACAACAACGATGGCAACTTTTAGGTCACATACTACGCAGGGACAAAAACATACCAGCTAACCAAGCCATGTCGGGATACTTCCAAAAACACGGGAACCTTTTCAGAGGAAGACCGATCACAACAGTCCCTGTGATCCTAAACAAAAACCTCACAACACTTGGACAAAGCATTAGTCTCATAATTCAGAAAAGTGAGTGGAGCAGGCACTTATGTTGGCAACAACAAGATATGAAGTGAGTAGAAAAGTGCCAGAAGACAATAGAGAATAACAATTTTTTTCGCGGCCGTGGTGGGGTTTGAACCTGCGACCTTATTGGTACGACAACTCCGCCTGGCAGGTGAGAGCGTGGCTCTACCGTGTGAGCTATCAAGAACACAAAAATATTCGTTTTAAACCCAAGTCATATTTCTAGAGACCTCTCTCACCCACTTCTTGGAGATCGCAGGCTCGCTCGCGAACAACCATCGCGAAGTTATTTTTGACCAGCAGTTAAGCTTAATAGCCAATATTCTCAACACAAACATATAACATAGAAACGATTGAGACATTGAGTATGCTCCGGTATATGGGGTGAATTTTTAATTCACATAACAGCAGGGGACCTTGAAAATCTGAGAACCCTAGCAGAGGACCGGCAATATTGGAGGCACCTCACACAGGAAATACTGGAAACAGCCAAGGCGACCCGATCTTTCGGTCGAGACGCGAAAGGCATTTAAGTCAAGTAAGTCAAGTGAGTAAATTATTCGTTTTATTTTTTGATGCCACTTTGTTGAATGTCAATTTCATTTTGTAAAACTTGCAACTGGTGTGTGTGTATGTTTGGCTCGGTATGAGTGTGTTAATGGTTTGATAAGTATATTGTAAAGCGCTTTGAGGTTTCGGCATTTAGTGCTATAATACACTTTATTATTATTTATTATTATTTATGACATGACGATATCTGGTTCCCTTTATGTTAAAACACACATCACTGTGTCATTACTATAACCATCTTTGTCTTCACCTCCATCATTGTATTGAGCCACTGTGTGTCCGTCTGATCCTCCAGTCCAAGCAGCCGTGATTGGGTAGCTGAATCTGTTAGATCTGTTAGAAAGTACTTTGCGATAAACTATCGTCTTATCTAAAGGGTAGCAAGCGATTGCTATTATCCGCTTCACGCTATAGAAACCGGGATAAATCCGGAAACATGGGCCCATTGTCCCTAAAAGACAACTATTTTTTTCATACTTGTGGCTATAACTTGAATTTCAAGCATCAAGTGCGGTGACATATTGATACCATTATGAGAAGATTTTTGTATTTAAATAAATAAATAAATGAATAAATAAATAAATAAATAAATAAATAAATAAATAAATAAATAAATAAATAAAAATACAATAAAATAAATTTCTTTTATTCATCCCATAGCGGAAATGTGTATTTAGGCTCTATTCCAAGGGGAAACTGGAATAACCCAGGCGTCAGCCGTAATGCAGCACCGCAAATTGAGCTAGGGCGAGGTGACTTGCTCAAGGCCACACAATGCAGCAAGCGGCGGCTGATCGAACGGTACCCTCCAGGTACGAAGCAAAGACCGTATCTCTGAGCCACGCTGCCCCTAACTTGATTCTATTATTTCGCTTTGATGTATTTATAAATACGGTCCTGGGTTCGAGCCTCGCGCTCGGCGCATAGTTGAGTCCTTGGAAAAGAGTCCTTTACTCACATTCTCTCACCGTACTCAGGTGTAAAATGAGTACCTGGCCGTTAACAGCGTTGTCTTTGTCCGAAAAAGTGTAATATCGCCTAACAGTCCTACATGTTAAATGTTGCTGTTGACTAGGGACCCCTTGTAAAGCGCTTTGAGCACATTTAGTGGATATTGCACTATATATAGGTCAATTTTAATTTAATTTTTTTGTTTGGTTTATTTATCTTCTTTTTTTTTTACTTCATAGCTCTGTTATGGAAAACGAGGATTTAAAATATGTTACAGTGAATGACACAATCAGTCTGGTGGTGAAAAGGTCTGAACTGAGGTATTGCCAAGTTCAGTTAGAAGGTTATTTTCTCAAAAAAAATGAAATGAGTTCTTGTCATAAATGATTAAATCAACCCTTTTTGTACATCTTCTAGAAATATCAAAGCTTAATTTCACAGCTTTATATTTTTATTTACAGCTAGTCAAGTTGAAAAAGTATGAAATTTGAAAAAAAAAGTTGCTGGATACTGGATACCTTTCCCATAAATATGACCATAACTTCATGATAAATCACTCGATGTACTTCAAATAAAGATTAAAATTCTCTTATGAGCATATTCTTACCGAAAATGCAAATCCAAAATTTTCACCTTCCGATTGATTATGTCATGCACTGACGCATGTGTCAGAAACCTGGTCCTTCAAATATCGATCGATTCAAATGACCCCAATCTTGGTAAAAACTCTTAAACCTCTCAAGGTCCCAGGTTTGAGTTTTTTTGGGTTTTTTCTTTTGCCAAGACGAGGGTCATTTAAGTCGATGAATATAATTTGAAGGACGAGTTTTCTGGACAATTTTTAAAAAAAATACGTGACTTTCCAGATTACGACAATGAACTGGTTAACCCTCTCCTTACCAGCCATAGGAAAATCGTCATATTCGTTGCGATGCAGCCAACAATTTTAATTTTCTTATTCTGATTTCATTTTGTGATAGTTATAGCCATAAAAACTTGACATTGTTTTGCAGAGCTCATTTCTCTGAACAAACTATAGAATATACTTGTTGCTAATCTGTATGAAAAATCTATTTTTATGTTGGGGGAGTATGAAATTTTGGGGTAAAATTCTGAAAATATCTGGTCAGGAGAGAGTTAAATGGTTCTGACTCGAGGCCTAAGTGGAGAAATGTATTGCTCTATCAAGACCAAAGAACGGAAGATAAAGACATTCTATATAAAGTTAATTCCCTACCAGACGGACTCAGAAATTCATTGCAACTTTAGAATTTGCTTTGCTTGAAATAAAATCTATTCTATTAATCTTAATGGTATTTCATTTTATTATCTTATAAATATCATTAATTTATTTGTCAAAGTACAAATGAATAAAGTAGCCATATTTTACTCTTGTGTGATTATTTGTTATTTTGTTCTGAAGATGTTTACCATGCCTTGGGCAGAATTTCTTCATTAATTACATCAAGTGCAAGATTTAACCCGATGGCAAAAATACGAAACAAACTGTACTGCACTGTTGCTGAGGGGAAATCTTCTTCTATCAAAGAACAAAATAAAACGTTATATTTTATATTGCGTAATAACCAATCAATTATACTCAAAGCGCTCTACAAGGAATACAAAGCTAATACGTGACCCACAGTCTCAAAACGGCGTTATGTCGGAATGAGATGAACCGAGCGTCTAAAACAAATAAAATAAAAATGAAATTCCCTTTATTCCTCCCACAGGGGAAATTTGTCTCTATGGTCTATTCCAAGGGCAGACTGGAATAACCCAGGCGTCAGCCGCAGTGCAGCAGCCGCAAATTGACAAAGGCGAGGTGACTTGCTCAAGGCCACACAGCGCAGCGGCGGGTGATCGACCTCGATACCTTTCGGGTAGGAAGCAAAGATCGTACCGCACCGCTGAGCCACGCTGTCCCCAATATGGTGAAATTAGAAAGAAAATATTAATAAATGCGAACTAGATATGCTTTTTTTTTTGCACTGTAGAAATTGCATTTATTCTAAACCATAATGGTTACACAGAGTTGTGTGTCCGGTTCCGGATGGCAATGTTGTGAGTTTGAGTTTCTTAGCCAAGCGCATTTATCTCTCTATTTCGTTTATATTACTCGTATGTTCTTCTTCCATACCGCTCTCTCTCTCTCTCTCTCTCTCTCTCTCTCTCTCTCTCTCTCTCTCTCTCTCTTCAAACAAGGAGCCAAATACAGAGGGCGTACCACCAACTTCACTGCCAACAACATTGAATCAAGATCTCAAAAAAAAAATCTAGAAACAACAACCGTACAGCGGATTTCGACAAGACAAGGAAACATCCAATTGCCTCAGTCAGCCCTTTAACACACTTGCAGTGGACAGAGATTTATGGAAACAAATAGGCTTCAACAGTCGTGGCATCGCTTCCCTCGTCATGACGCATAGTAACTTAGTAACTGGTTCGAAACTCTCGGAACAATGGAGGATGCCCGTATGAAGTACTTCTCCGACGAGCATAAAAGTGTATCCAGAGGAGAAAAACATTATAAATCTGATCATGTTTTGAATTTTATACATTCTGATCACATGACAAATGAAAAGGTTCGAGCCAGCATGAAGAATAAAAGGTACCGATTTTCTTTGCTTAGAAACAAGCGGCTCGTTGGTGGACGGATGTGAAATCAAACTATTGAATCCTATTACTAACTGGAAAGTAGAAGCAAGCAGACAAGCACGCTGAAAGTAACTCATACATCAACGCAAGCGTCCACAGAGACAGCGCAGCCATATTCATAACGAATATAAATGAACCCCAAGTTTTATCATTTTAGCTACAGATGGAATGAAGTTGACGTCACTCGGATCGATGTTATTCTTTTTGTGCCATCCGCGTTTATGAGTAATTTCCACTTAACTGTATTATCCAAAAGTTCATGGTTACACAGAGTTGTGTGTCAGGTTCCGGATGGCAATGTTGTGAGTTTGAGTTTCTTAGCCAAGCGCATTTACCTCTCTATTTCGATTATATTACTCGTATGTTCTTCTTCCATACCGCTCTCTCTCTCTCTCTCTCTCTCTCTCTCTCTCTCTTTCTCTCTCTATTTCTATATATATTATATTATATTCTTCTTCCATACAGCTCTCTCTCTCTCTCTCTCTCTCTCTCTCTCTCTCTCTCTCTCTTTTTTTTTTTTTTTTTTTTTTTTCTATATAGCTTATTTTCTATATAGATTATATTATTTTCTTCTCCCATACCGCTCTCTCTCTCTGTCTCTCTCTCTCTCTGTCTAGCTATCTCTATCTCTCTCTCTTTCGATTATATTATGTTCTCCATCCATACCTCTCTCTCTCTCTCTCTGTCTCTCTATCTCTATCTATCTCTCTCTCTCTATTTCTATTATATTATGTTCTCCATCCATCTCTCTCTCTCTCTCTCTCTCTCTCTCTCTCTCTCTCTCTCTCTCTCTCTCTCTCCCCTCGCCCCCCTCTTCCAATTTTCACATGTACCTAATTTCCTCACCCAGACTATCGCGTCCATTCATTGACATCGACGACGACTACGACCTATCTATCTGTCGGTCTGCGGCACCAAAAAAATGCCCAATATCCCCCCACACCCTCTGTCTGTCTTGAAAACATGAGCGAGCTGTCGTAGATGCGAGTAGATGCCAACTTTACCACCAATAGTTGGCCAGTGGTGGTTCGTTCGATAAGTGGCGGTAAACAATTCACACGGAGCGGATAGTCATAACAACTTGCCAATTTGGGATTGATAGATAGATAGATAGATAGATAGATAGATAGATAGATAGATAGATAGATAGATAGATAGATAGATAGATAGGGGTGAGTGGTATTCCTAAATGACAGATAACGTGTTGCTAACTGTCATACAGGTGAGGGAATACTTAAATATTTCATTTTGGCCATGTAACCAATCTTTGGTCTTACTGGAGTGAGTTATATAACGTAGCCATCGTTATCTTATAGATAGCATGAAGTTAACGTCACTCAGGTCTTTGTTATATTATTTTGCCATCCGCGTTTATGAGTATTCACACTTATCTGTATTATCCAGACTATAAACGTTCAAGTTTTGTGTGTTGGTCAGTTATATTTCCGGATGGAAATGGTGTGAGCTTCTTAGCCAAGCCTGACACTGACTAAAAAATCACGCTGTGCGCTGACGTAAAATGACGTCACTATCAAAGTCCTCTTGTCAAGCGATACGTTAAATAAGACTGCCGGTGGCCGAGTGGTTCAGGCAGTACACTGTAACCCGGAAGGTCCCGGGTTCGAGCCCCGCTTCAGGCACTTTCGTTTTTTTTCCTAGGGCAAAATCATTAATTAACCCCCAATTTGCTAACATAGACAACATAGGTGATTCCTGTTGACATCCGACATCTTGTTTGATGAATAATATATATATATATATATATATATATATATATATATATATATATATATATATTCCTTCGTGGAATGCCTAGGCGACGATATCTTATGATGTCGTGGTGGAAAGGCATCATTTTATATATATATATAAAGAGAGAGAGAGAGAGAGAGAGAGAGAGAGAGAGAGAGAGAGAGGGAGAGAGAGAGATGAGAGAGAGAGTTAGAGAGAGAGAAAGAGAGAGAGAGAGAGAGAGAGAGAGAGAGAGAGAGAGAGAGAGAGAGAGAAAGATCATTCGATAAAAAAAGCTTAAGTGACTTCATATTTTGGCAACACACA
This sequence comes from Berghia stephanieae, assembly GCF_034508935.2. Taxonomy (NCBI): domain Eukaryota; kingdom Metazoa; phylum Mollusca; class Gastropoda; order Nudibranchia; family Aeolidiidae; genus Berghia; species Berghia stephanieae. The sequence continues at coordinate 17,190,734 of NC_088372.1, read as the reverse complement.
CACACACACACACACACACACATACACACACTCACACCATATTGGTAAACACAGCTGATTGCTAGAGTTTTTGCACCATGTAAGAATGCATCAAGGACGCTGAATCAGTAAAAAAAAAAAACATCCGTAAAGAAAAACATGGAAGTGTTTTGTTTTGTTTTGAAATATATAATAAAATGCAAGTGTCTCTATTGTTTTAGGCTTATTTTTCCTGAAAATTCAAAAATGATTACAATATTTGAAAGTTCCGAGCAAGCATTACATTTGTGAAGTGCCCCCACCACCCGATGGCAACGTCCTTCACAGGTGAAATGAGGAAACATTTTAGTGCGATTCGTACATACAACCAAAATTTGCAGGATACAATGTGGATTCTATAACCATCTCCTTACCACCTACAGCAAAATCGTCACATTTGTTACGATACAATATACATTCTTCTTATTCAGATTTATTTTGTATATCTCCAACTTTGAAGAATGACTTTGTTTAATTTATAAGAACATATAGTTGTTTTGTAGACTGTTGTTTGAGTTTTTTTAAAAAAAAGTCTGCTGGATAAACCTGCCTTTATGGGAAAATACTGAGAACGGCCAGTTAAAAAGAGAGTTAAACAGGTTTTTGCAGAACGCACTTGGTGTGCGTTTTATGAAAATATAGGTTTTCTCTCTCTCTCTCTCTCTCTCTCTCTCTCTCTCTCTCTCACACACACACACAGACACACACACACACACACACACACACTTGTACTTCCTATCTCTTTCCGTATCTCTTTCTTTGTTAATCTTTTCTATCATTGTATCTCTTACTCTCGGTGCAATTCTCTTTCTTTATATTTTGGTATGACTGTCGATTTCGACTGCAAACCTAAAAGTTGCTGGTTCGAGTCTCGTTTTATGTGTCATAGATAACAAAAGGAAATGAAACATCTCCCATTCGTTTTAAGTGTTTCATTAAGCGTGTTTTGTTAATAAGGGAAAACCCGAAACGTCCACACATTATCTGTCTTTGTTGTTTATATCGAAGCTTGAAATTAAGTTCTTATTGGTATGTATTTCTTCGAGCTTCAAACAGCAACATGTTCACTATAGTTTTAGGCGTCGCAAAGTTTAGTTTATGGGAAGGGGTCTTTGCTCACATTGTCTCACGTAATCAAGCACAAACAAAACCCAACAAATAAACAAATTAAAAAAAAAAAAACAACAAAATCTTGAGCTTTTATATAGGGCAATATCCACCAAACGTGCTCAAAGCGCTTTACAAAGATCAGCTGGTCGGATTTGGTACTAAAAATGTATTATGCTATACAAAACTTCACATCTCGTCATATATTATGTTAAATATTGCTGTTAATTTATGTCCTCTTTGCCGACCACACGATTTCCTGCCCATCAATGGTTTTATTTATTTATGTTAACAACGTCTCGACCACATTATCTCATTCGCCTGTAGTGTTTCATTCATCCTGTTTTGTTGATAAAGGAGAAACCCAAAACGTCCATTTAATCTGTTTTCGTATATTAAATAGAAGTTTACATTCAATTTCACATTGTTGTTTATTTCGAGAACTTTGAGAACATTTATAGAAAATTGCGCTATATGGACGTTCATTGTTTTTTGCTATCAGGATCAAAGTGTATTATTATGTTTGTATTTTTTTAATTCTTAGAACAGAAGGAACGAAGTTGACGTCATTCAGCTCTTTGTCATTCCTTTTAGACAGTATGATAGTGACAAGTTCTCACTGAAATTCTACAAGTATCATTCAAACAATAATACTGTTTTGTGTGTTGCTATGTTTAATCTGGCTACGGATGTTGTAAAGTAAGTATTTTGTCTAAACGCATAGCATCAATACATAATACAATTTTTTCCTTCAATTAAAAGAAAGTAAAATTCTATTTTTATAAGTTCTTTGTCTAAAAACGTGTTTGTTTCTGGTGGGTGTAGATAAGCTAGGATTTTTAATTTAGGTATGTGGTATCTTTAATCTTGCTACGGATGTTGTAAGTATTTTACCTAAACGCATAGCATCAATACATAATATACCTTTTTCCTTCAATTTAAAAAGTAAAGTTCTATTTTTATAGATAGAATGCGCTTGGCCGAGGAGTTCACAACATTGCCATCCGGAAGTATAACGGACCAACACACAAACTCTGTGTAACCATGAACATTTATAGTCTGGTTAATACAGTGTAGTGAGAACAACTCACAAACGCGGATGGCAAAAACAATAACAAAGGCCTGAGTGACGTCATCTGCATACTATCTATAAGTTCTTTGTCTCCGTGTTTGTTTCTGGCCGATGTAGATAAGATAGGATTTTTGATGCATTACTTCCTCGCCTTCCTCGGTGGACACTCAAGGGAAATTGTTCCGACCGATGTCGCTGTACCTTGACAGAGTAGAGTAGGGTGATTCTTCACTTTGCCATAAGAGAAAAAAAAAACAATCTTCTATGAATATGGATCGATTACAATGAATGACCTTCGATCATAGTGTATCTTAACTTTCTCCTCAGCGGCCGTTTTCCCGAAATTTCCACAGAACTTCACACCCAACCTATAGATAGAATGCGCTTGGCCAAGGAGTTCACAACATTGCCATCCGGAAGTATAACGGACCAACACACAAACTTTGTGTAACCATGAACTTTTATAGATAGTATGCAGATGACGTCACTCAGGCCTTTGTTATTGTTTTTGCCATCCGCGTTTGTGAGTTGTTCTCACTAAACTGTATTAACCAGACTATAAAAGTTCATGGTTACACAGAGTTTGTGTGTTGGTCCGTTATACTTCCGGATGGCAATGTTGTGAACTCCTTGGCCAAGCGCATTCTATCTATAGTCTGGTTAATACAGTTTAGTGAGAACAACTCACAAACGCGGATGGCAAAAACAATAACAAAGGCCTGAGTGACGTCATCTGCATACTATCTATAGATAGTATGCGCTTGGCTAAGAAGCTCATAACATTGCCATCCGCAAGTATAACGGACCAACACACACAACTGTGTGTAGTTATGATCGTTTATAGTTTGGTTAATACAGCTTAGTGAGAAGTACTCATAAACGCGGATGGCATAAAACAATAACAAAGACCTGAGTGACGTCATCTTTGTTCTATCTATACAAGAATAGATTTACTTCACTCAAAAAAGCTGTTCTTGCTACACATATTTTTTCTGCTAAACCCAGTGTTAATACACTTTAACTATCGCAAACATTTTTATTCAAATATAGATAGTATGCAGATGACGTCACTCAGGCCTTTGTTATGGTTTTTGCCATCCGCGTTTGTGAGTTGTTCTCACTAAACTGTATTAACCAGACTATAAAAGTTCATGGTTACACAGAGTTTGTGTGTTGGTCCGTTATACTTCCGGATGGCAATGTTGTGAACTCCTTGGCCAAGCGCATTCTATCTATTATGATGTGCAAGGAAATAAGAATGTGAAAAATGTTGGCTGTATCGTGACAAATGTGACGATTTTCCTGTAGGTGGTAAGGGGGGGTTTAACTCTCTCCTTACCGACCATGTTCATTATTTTCCCAAAATGGTAGGATTAACTAGCAGATAAATTGATTTTTTAAACTTAAACAAGCTCTCTACAAAACAACTTTATGTTCTTATTAATTAAACAAAGATCATTCTTCAAAGTTTGTGAAAAAGATAATAAATCTGAATTTTTAAAATGTATATTGTGTCGTAACAAATGTGACGATTTTCCTGTAGGAAAGGAGGGGGGGGGGGGGGGGGGTTAAATATGTTCAGCAACCGGTCTTGGACCTTAAAGGCTGGACACCGAATTGTCTTGATAACGGGAATGTGGCATTAATCATGAGGTTGTTGGCTTGTATCAAAGCTAATTATTTTTAGATTTTACATGTTAATGGTAGTTGAATAAAACTATCTATGTACATTCTCACTTTTAATATATTTTTTCCAATTTTGAAAAGTTGTAAAAATTCCTAGGATTGAGTGAGTTAACTCGCCACTGTTAAATATTTGTAAATATTTGTGCTGATATGTGGTCTAGTGGTATGACTCTTGCTTTCGGATCGGAAGGTCCTGGGTTCAAGCCTCGCGCTCGGCGCATAGTTGAGTCCTTGGAAAAGGCTCTTTACTCACATTCTCTCACCGTACTCAGGTGTAAAATGAGTACCTGGCCGTTAACAGCGTTGACTTTATCTGAAAAATTGTAATATCGCATAACATGCGTCATGTCCCGTCCTACATGTTAAATGTTGCTATTGACCAGGCAGGGACCACTTGTAAAGCGCTTTGAGCACATTTAGTAGATATTGCCCTATATAAAGCTCAATTTTAATTTTTAAAAAAAAATAAATGTTTAGAAAGTGGAAGACCCACAATGCTGGCTGGTCGTCAAGCGTTCAAGAAAGCTATGAGTACATCTTAGGTGCAAATAATTTACTGGTCTGACAAACCGAGCTCAACTATGGGGGCTTGTTTTAACATTGGTGTAGAAAAATAATCTTTTTGTGTTATTTTGAGAACATTTCCATTACAACAATGAGCCCATAGCCGTTCGGGTTATCAGACCTGCAAATATGTAAGTGTCGAGTTTTATCATATTATTCGGTCAATAAGTTGTTTGTTCTTAATTGGATTCAATAGTCTGATGTCATGTCGCCCAGCAACGGCGGCAATCGTGGTTCTAAACAAAGAAAATCTGTACTTTTTATTCTTCGTGCTGGCTAGAACTTTTCATATGTCTTGTGATCAGAATGTGTAAAAGTCAAAACATGATCAGATTTATAATGTTTTTTTTTTCCCTCTGGATACACTTTAATGCTCGTGGGAGAAATCTTTCATAAAGGGCGTCCGCCATATTTCCGATAGTTTAGAGCCAGTTACTAAGTTACCATGCGTCATTATGAGGGAAGTGACGTCATGACTGTTGAAGCATTTGTGCCGGTATGTGGTCTTGTGGTATGACACTCGCTTTGGGATCGGAAGGTCCTGGGTTCGAGCTTTGCTCGGCGCATAGTTGAGTCATCGGAAAAGACTCTT
>NC_088372.1:17177147-17185595 GCF_034508935.2 Berghia stephanieae | reverse complement strand
GAAGAAGAAGAAGAAGAAGGCCTGTCAGGTACTTCATGGGTTTGCAGAGGTTTCTCGGATTTTCGATTAGAATAAGTAAGAAGACACGTGTCGCAAGTTTCCACAAACGAACGAATATCACTGAAAATTTTAGTCCAAAAGATGAGCCCATGGGCTTGTCATTTATTTAGTGACTTACAGAGTGAATTACGTGTCTTGCTTGTCTTAAAGAACAATAATCTGATCTGCATCTTTTGCGCACTGCAAAAAGGGAGAAAACAAAATTGAAAGACAGAACCTTAGGATACATTGCCGAGTTACAACAATGTGCAGTTCTCTGCCATTCAATCTGCGCTCTTTCTTTACTGATTCTGAAGCAATATTTTAAAGAAAATTTAAAAAGTCATCTCTTTCTGTTATAGTTAGAAGGTATGTAGAGCATTTTTTTTATTTATTAAAAATTTTTCTTTTTGAAAAATAATGGATAGGCATTCTTCTTAATATACCACTGATTTATTTACATTATTTTTGTAGTGTCACGTCATAGAACATATTTATCCTTAAGCTTTTTTACAGCGCAATATCCACTAAACGTACTGAAAGCACTTTACAAGGGGACCTAGACAACAGCCACATTGAACGTGTATGACGAAACATGACGCCTGTTTGGCGACATTACGATTTTCTTTATGACAAAAACAACAATTTTACTGGCCAGGATCTCATTTTTTGCCTGAGTACGGTGAGAGAATGTGAGTGGAGAGCCCTTTTCAGACTCAAGGGTTTAAAAACTTTTAAAGGCTCTCTGTAATTTCCACGCAAAGATGCAATTTTTCAAAGTTATATTAATATCATTCAGTGTTAATTTGTCAATTTTTTTAGCAAAAATCAAAATTAATTTCAAATGACTAAATATCTAATACAAAGACTTCAGTCTTGGTCAAGATTCGTAGTGTAATTTTCGTTATTAACGTGCATTTGGGATGCCCACCTTTATACAATCGAAAGTTTTTATTAACTAATATGCAAAATGCCAATAAAATCCAATGTCATGTTACATTATTCATCAAAATCAAATATTATGCTCGTAGGTTCTTTATCGATGGCATTACAAAAAAATATTAATTGAAATATTCACCAAATATTCATATTACTCATTTTTGTTTCAATTTTCAGCATCTAATTCAAGCCGGCATAATACTGTTTTGACAAGTTTGGTGTCAAATATAAATTATTATGAAAAACAAAACCTTCCTACTTGATGCTTTTGGACTGCAGGAAATTGGCTAGATTAAGGACATGACACAAGGGAACTTTTAAGACCCCCACATTAAAGAGTTCGTGGACTTGAATAGAAATAACTTAATCATTTTGTAAAGATTTGAGGTGGAAGGAGGTTTGGTCGTACCCTTTAGTAGACACATACATAGCCTGACCATATTATTTCAACAAAGACAACGCTGTTTCGCAGGAGGACGTTTTCGAATTAAACGTCCAACAGCCATCTAACGAGAGCGTATCCTCAGGAAATAATATAGTATTTGAGCTGTCCAATCTAACACTCGGATCAAATTTAGGTGGAGTTGTGATTTTAAGTTGTGATTTTGTCTACAGATATATATATATATATATATATATATATATATATATATATATATATATATATATATACATACATATATATAGTGAAGTGATACTAAGCTGCTGTGTATTTGGTTTTTAAAGTAATGTATATATATGTTTAAGTTGTTTTTGTTGTTGTTGATTTTTTTTGGACAGAATAAAGGATTTGGTCCCGAAACATCCCATTTTGGGTATTTTGTTCTTTTTTGAAAGCTGATTTATTACTTTTAATGGGTACGGCTCATGGCCGCAACTAAATCCACCAAATCTAGTGAAAAATCTACTGAAATCCACTCCTGTGGGTAGATACTATGGAAAGTGGGTACCAGTGGGGAGTGAACCAGGTACTATAGGAGTAGGGCACCAGTGGGGATTGAACTATATACTATGGGATGTAGGCACCGGTTGCTAAGTGAACCAGAGACTGCGGAAGGTGGACAGCCGTAGTTAGTGAATCCAGAACTGTTAGAAATAACCCGGATCACCCACCAATTGGTGCGCACTGGTTGGGAGCGAAGCCGGCTCTATAAAAGATAGACACTAATAGAGTATAAATCCGGGACAAATGAGACATGGACACCAGTAGGAAACGAACCTAGGGTTATGGAAGTTGGATGGCCAAGATTACAGGATGCTGACATTTTTTTTTCAGGTTCACTCCACAATGGTGTCCGCTTCAGATAGTTTCGGGCCCAATCCCCATTGGTGTGGTGTTCATCCCATTGTTCCGGGTTCACACCCCACTGGTGTCCACTTCACACAGTTCTGGATTCATTCCCCAATGATGCTTACCTCTAATTGCCCCGGGTTCACTCAATATCCACTTGTATCAATATCTCTAAGTATATATATATATATAATATATATATATATATATATATATATATATATATATATATATATATATATATATATATATATACATTATAAAACAAAAACCATGAAATAATAGTGCTCAACTTTAGAATAAAAGGAGCTATTTATAAACATTTGAAATTAAGATAGTTTGACTTCTACAACGTTGTTATCGAGCGTTGCCCTCATCAGGAAGTGGAAGTGAAAGTAGATTGTTGTGTTTTCGTATTTTTATAGATTCGTGTTTATGGAGGTTCGTAATTACATAAAAGGTGTTTGTTTCTATGTCTGCATGAGGAAGTTAGTTCGTTTCTTCTGTTGAGTGTTGCTATGTTCGGTTTAGTGATGATGAAGAATTTTTCTTCCAAGCAGAGGTTGCAAATCTTAGAAGAGGGGGAGTACGACTGTGCTCTGGAGATGATTTTCCATGTGATGCTGTGTTGTATGTTTTTTTCTTTGAGGTTCCAAATGTGTTCGCTTAGTGTAGTGGAATGTCGTTTGTGTATGTTTCTGAAGGAAGATGTATGCAGGTTGTATCTGGTTTTGAATGGGCACTCGGTGAGGCCAATGTATGTTTCTTGTTTTGGTGTGTCTGGTCGTGTTACTGTGGCTTGATAAATTACGTTTTGAGTCAGGCAATTGCCGTTTAGTGGGCATGTTGTCTGGGTCCTACAGTTGCATTTTTTCACTAGGTTGTTGCTGGGCTGATCTGGCTGTGATAGTTTTCGGTTATTGTTGGATGAAATAATGTTTTGTATGTTTGGCATGCAGGTGTATCCTATTTTGATGGTGTTTTTGTTGATGATTGGGTGTAGAACGTGACCGGGAGGGAATCATTTTTGTAGTAGATTGAAGAATTTGTTACCGATAGAAGTTGTCACATTCTTGCTGTAGGGTGGGTTGAACCATGTTATGTGTCGTTTTCTTTGTCGTTTTTTTTGTGGGGTGGTAATGGTCTCTTCCTCATATTCTAGTTTGTAGTTATATCCACTTTTTTGTAGTGCGTTTGTGTACGGTGGGATTGCATCGTTGAATATGTTGTTGTTTGTAGAGTTGTTAGATAGTCGTTTGTTAATGCTCTCGGGGATGTTTTTTATTATAGATGGCGGATGATTGCTGTGTCTATGAACGTACAATGGGATGTTGTTGGGTTTTGAAAATGCTTCCCTCCCGGTCACGTTCTACACCCAATCATCAACAAAAACACCATCAAAATAGGATACACCTGCATGCCAAACATACAAAACATTATTTCATCCAACAATAACCGAAAACTATCACAGCCAGATCAGCCCAGCAACAACCTAGTGAAAAAATGCAACTGTAGGACCCAGACAACATGCCCACTAAACGGCAATTGCCTGACTCAAAACGTAATTTATCAAGCCACAGTAACACGACCAGACACACCAAAACAAGAAACATACATTGGCCTCACCGAGTGCCCATTCAAAACCAGATACAACCTGCATACATCTTCCTTCAGAAACATACACAAACGACATTCCACTACACTAAGCGAACACATTTGGAACTTCAAAGAAAAAAACATACAACACAGCATCACATGGAAAATCATCTCCAGAGCACAGTCGTACTCCCCCTCTTCTAAGATTTGCAACCTCTGCTTGGAAGAAAAATTCTTCATCATCACTAAACCGAACATAGCAACACTCAACAGAAGAAACGAACTAACTTCCTCATGCAGACATAGAAACAAACACCTTTTATGTAATTACGAACCTCCATAAACACGAATCTATAAAAATACGAAAACACAACAATCTACTTTCACTTCCACTTCCTGATGAGAGCAACGCTCGATAACAACGTTGTAGAAGTCAAACTATCTTAATTTCAAATGTTTATATATATATATATATATATATATATATATATATATATATATATATATATATATATATCAAAATGGGAGTCTTTCGCAAAGACAAAATGTCAACCAAGACTATGATCAGTGGCCTTGACAATAAGCCCCCCCCCCCCCCCCTTTTCATCCAACCTCAGCCTTCCGCTCAAGAGTAAAAAAAACAACAAAACAAACACCATCACATACACAGACACACATCCACATATATACACACACACACACACACACACACACACACACACACACACACACACACACAGGCCCAATTGAACAAATAAGAAATCAAAAATTGAAAGACTATATAATTCTCACCATACCGAGTAAATTTTCTGTTGTCATAGATACGACATTGCGCTGGGGATTTCCGCGTGATTTAAATGTTTATATCTCAAGATATTTAATATATCCGTATTTTGTGGCTAGATCTTGTTGTTGGCGTTGTTCAACGTGAGATGAAAATAAACGCTATCACAAAAACCCTCGCTCTGTCGGTATCCGAAGCTTTTAGATTCTTTTGAGTCATCCGACTGTTCCTTCCTGTTCCTATTTTTTAAAAACAATGGTGTCTTGAAAACAATCTCCACCTATTTGATGGAAAATCCCATCTGCCATTTTTATTGATCATTTTTGTTGGTATAGGAACTGAAGACAAAGAACGATATATTTTTTTTAATTTACGGAAGTTCCGCCACTTTATTTATGATAAATAGACCTGACAGAAAATGGCGCGTCTTAGATTTTCAATTCTATGGATGAATCAGTTCTAACCCAATGTACTTTTTTACAATATTTGACTTTAAATACATATAAAATAACATAAACATTAAATTTTATATACCGCCTTTTAACAGTTTCATCATGTCAAGCGATGTCAAGCTTGGTCAGTGATTTGTTTCGTGACAGGGATGGTATAGTCTAGCTGCAACGTACAGTCCTGAGGTTTACCCTCTCCTTACCAGCTTTTTTTTTTCAGAATTTTACCCTAAATTTCAATCTCGCCCAACAGAAAAATAGATTTTTTTCAAACAGATTAGCAACGAGTAAATTCTATATTTTGTCCAGAAAAATTAGCTCTGCAACACAGTGTCGAGTTTTTATAGCTATAACTATAACAAAATGAAATCAGAATAAGAAAATTGTTGGCTGCATCGTAACGAATGTGACGATTTTGCTTTGGGTGGTAAGGAGGGAGTTAAGTAGTTTACACAATTAGGTGATTCAAGAGTGTGTTTCAAGCGCTGGCCTCGAAATCTATGTAATAGTAATTTTTTTGTTGTGCTCCAATGTTGTGGTCTTATTGTACGATACTCACCTTTAGATCAGTCGATCGTTTATGTGGTCTAGTAGTATGGCACTCGCCTTCGTATCGGAAGATCCTGGGTTCGAATCCCGAGCGGCGCATCGTTGAGTCTTTGGAAAAGATTCCTTACTCACATTTTCCCACCGTTAACAGCGTTGTCTCTGTTTGGAAAATAAAATGTAATATCGCCTCACAGGTGACGCCATGTCTTGTCCTTCATGTTATGTGTTACTGTTGACTAGGGAGACCTTGCAAAGCTGCATTGAGCACGTTTATTGGAGTGGATATTGTGCTATATAAAAGCTCAAGTTTCTCTATTTTTGTCTAGATCCCTGTTTCCAGTCCCGCTGAAATCGGAAAATTCTAAATCCTTTAAAAGGGCTCTTTCCTCACATGCTCTTACCACCACACTCAGGTGTGAATAAAAAATCACTTTATTCATCCCCATGGGAAAATTTGTCTTCAGGGTCTATTCCAAGGGAAGGGTGGAAGAACGATCCAGGCGTCAGCCGCAGAGCAGCGCCGCAAAGTGAACTAGGGCGAGGTGACTTGCTCAAGGCCATACAGCGCGGCGGGTGATCGAACTCGGTACCTTTTGGGTACGAAGCAAAGACCTTATCGCTGAGCCACGCTGTTCCATAAAAGTGAAAGTTTGAGTGAAATCAGTATCTGGCAGGTAACAGCGTAGCCTCTGTCCCAAACAATAATATATAGTGTCTTACATGTGTCATGATTCGTACTATAATATGTTTAACGGTCCACTGTTAAAAGCTTTGATCATGTTTATTAGATTATATTGATTAGTGGTATCAAATGGCCACACCTCTATTTTGAATCTTTTAATCCATTCTTCAAATTCTTTTCTTGCCTTATAGGCTGTCTCGTAGCCTCCTGATAGGCTTGTCACTGGGCAATGGATGACGATGTGGTCCATTGTCTCAGGGACTCCTTGGCAATGACGGCACGCATCTGATTCTCTCAGATTACATCTATGCATGTTAGCTGCGGTTCTGCCATGTCCTGTCAAAATGCGGTTGGAGGTGACCCAGCATTTTCGGCTATTGCAGAGAAAGCCAGGTGTTCTTTCTGTTGGGTCTGGTATGATGTCGCCTCCCCCGGGGCTATCTTGGTTCCACATCGACACATTATATCCACATTATATTGATTAACCTTTCCTTACCATCCATAGGAAAATCGTCACATTTGTTACGATGCAACCAACATTGTTCTCATTCTGATTTTTTTGTACATCACAAATTAAAGTATTATAAAGAACATATTTTTTTCTAGCGATAAAACTTAGGCACTGGACAATTATAAGAATAGAATGTACTTGTTCCTTTTCTGTTTAAGTAGAGAAAAAATCTTTTTTTTTTGGTGTTGGGTGGGTGAGTTTCAGGAAAAATTCTGAAAATGCCTGGTAAGGAGAGAGTTAAGATGTCACATTCAATACATGAAATTCAATTCGTATATTTATGGAAGCAAGTAATTTGCTCTCACACTCATGAAAACAACAACAGTTTTGAGATGCTGTCAAAAACAGTGTCCAATTTAGTGGAGAAAAAGTAGTCATTTTCAGCCACAAGACTAAAGGATGATTAACGTATTGCTGTTTATGTGGAATTATAATTAGAAACCAATGCTTGCTGCCCCTTGTGTTGGACGCTGATATATTTATTTAAATTCATACTATTAAACTTCAAAATATCAAATGATTAAAGACACAATAATACGAACCAATTTCCAATGGTCAAAAGTTTGGGCTGTGGTCAGTTACTGACCACTGGATACGAAATCAAAGTAGCCTCTAACTCTCTCTCTCACTCTCTCTCTCTCTCTCTCTCTCTCTCTCTCTCTCTCACTATCACTATATGTGTGTGTGTGTGTGTGTGTGTGTTTGTTTGTGTCTATTTATCTATCTATTTATATATCTTTCATTCATTTCTTTCTTTCTCTCTCTCTTTCTCTCTCTCTCTCTCTCTCTCTCTCTCTCTCTCTATCTCTATCTCTCTCTATTTGACACAAGGGAAGATACAAGCACTCAAGTACAAGTAAATCAACAATTAAAAAAGTATAATTAAGCCACAATTTAGATCTACTAAACACAAATATCAGCTGGCGTTGAGTGGAAAGAAGCGTCTACTAACGAACTTACAAAGAGAGTTTCTACAGGGCATGGAGAACGAGAAACAACTAATGACTGACCACAGACCGACTTATTGATTGGCTCACGAAGGCCAGACTCAAAAAAAAAAAAAATTAAGATAAACCCCCCCCCCCCAAACAAACAAACAAACAAACAAAGAAACAAACAACTCCCCCCACCCCCACCACCATGCCCATTAAAAGAAATTATACGAAAGAGAAAAAAAAAACAAAAAAAAAACAAAACAAAACAAAAACAAAATCCACCCAATATCTTTTTGATAATTTGACAATTTCTCAAATATTCTGATTCATATCTTTGAGGGCGTAAACTAACAACACCTGAGAGTTATTGTACTGGCTTGTGCAATAGGCAATTTCAAGATTAGACAATTAGCTTTAAAATAACAGGAAAAACGTCTGTGATCTCTTTGAAACTGTTTGTTTGATCCCTGCCATTACGGATATTAAGCATTCATTTGTGAAATTGGACGTTATAACATATAATTTAGGTCAAGCGGATTTTCTTTTTAAAAAGCAGCCGTTCTTTGATATAATCTTATATTTCTTTCTAAGTTTAAAAAAAACCTAGAGTTTTATATAGAGCAATATCCACTAAATGTGCTCAATGCGTTTTACAAAGGGTCCATGACCAACA
>NC_088372.1:17125860-17173360 GCF_034508935.2 Berghia stephanieae | reverse complement strand
CCAAGTTTCTTAAGCTTATCGCCTCATTTGCTTTGACAACCGAATTTCCTCAGAGAACTATGACGTGTCAGGCTTGATGGTGATAACTGATAAACAAAGTTCAGACATAATCTGGTTAAAAATTTTCATCTGCTTTGTATGCACGTTCATCTTTGGTGGTCTGACCGGGAGTTGTCATTTTTAAATATCTCAATATCTAATAACTTAAATTTTGGATGTTACTGTCTTTTCTGGTGGTTTAAGTTTTTCCGAATTTAATTCAAATAAAACAGATTGATGATCTGATATGTGTCTACTGTGTACCTGGGTGTTACTCATCTGTATTTAATTGGGTGGCGTTTTTATGTGCCTCCGTTGGCGGTGATGGTAAATTAATGGAAATGTTGCTGCATACGTCCATGAGGTTTAAATAGTAGTTTTATATTGTAGTTTAGCACGCTGCTTAGTGACTACCGATGTACGTTTATACAATGATAATAAATTAAAGAATAATAACAATAATTTCAAAATCAAAAGTAGAAAGAAACATGACACACAAATACTGATCTCAAATAAATGAATAATTTATAATAATTAAAATCAAAGTTTTTTTTTAAAACATAGATCCAGTAAAAAAATTTTGAAAAAAAAAGAACAAGAAAAAAAAACACAAGCAAACATATTGTGTTTCTCAATAAAATAGACAATTTAAAAAATATGTCTACGATGGGAATCGAACCCAGCGCAGTACGTTCAAGGTTAGAGTCTGACAGCTTGTCCACTGCGCTACGGAGCCAGCTGACTGTTCATCACATTTAATAAGGTCTTTCTAAAACATTCTTTTACCTTCAATGCAACTGCTATTTTCTGGTTTTATATTTCGATTTTTCAAAATTATTATTAATCTTATATATATTTATTAATAAAGACATCCTACAGATGTCACAATATAACTTTCGCCATGTCCAAATACAGAAACACAATATCGCTGATGAAATTGGGTGGGATGCGGATGCGTGACGGAGGTGTATAAAAACGATACGTTAAGACGCACGTCAACGGAGGTGCATAATAACACTACGATTTAATTGCGATGCTTAACGTATTTTCCTTTTCGTGTGTTGCTTCTGTGATGTGTTGGACATTGTTCTATACCTCAATAATATTGAGAAAGTCCGACTCATTGTTATTTGACTCATCATTCGCATGGATGTTGAAATCCCCTAAGAGATAAAGATTGTCTTTTGCTGACAGATCGATATCGTACCGTTCAATTTATGCAAAAACAATGTCTTGCCGTTGTTTTGTTTTTATTAGATGTTGTTAGATGATAAATAAGGGTAAAATTATTCTTCATCTTGTATTTTATATGTCAACAGTTACAAACTAGTCTACAAAATCATGAAAGTAAGATAAACAATTATATCCACATGACAATTTAAATGTGAAAGGATAGATCAATAAGTGGATAAATAAACCTCTTCGGCATAAACACAAACTATTTCTCAAAATTTTGCAATCAAATTTATGTTGGAAACGCCTAATAATCATTTTAATTTTAATCATCAGTAATGTGTATTAATAGTTATAAAAAGTAGATGTCTGACAGTTAAAAATTGCTATTCGTTCCTTTATATTCAAATTCTTTACGTATTTAATTTCGTTTAAGTTTCAATTAACCGGACATTCCATTTTAACGAATTCCTTCAAATTGGATAAGCGGAAAATTCATAATTTTAATAAAGTAAATTTTCTATGAGTTCAGATCATTGCCTGTTATCCTTCTTAAATGAACTATTATAAGCGAAATTATTTGTTTTTAAATTCACGAAAAAATAATTTTTAATTAGGACAAATTGATTCAGAGCTACATACAAAATCTTTGCAGATGTGCATTGAGGGACAACTGAGAAAGAGAAGAAAAACACGCGCCAATTATTAAAAATCTGTCTATAGATCTAGTTCCTTTTGTAATGTAAAATCCACCCAAGAAATACAGCGGTCTTTGTTTCCATAACAGTTTGAGGATATTTATGCAATATGAATAAGGAATAGCTATCGGTATTGTTGTTTTATCATAGCAACCTATACAATAACAAACCATCGCGAAGCCCTCCAAGTGTTTTTTTTTATAGAGAATAAAGAGGGAACTAAAGTGTACACAAGCAACTCAGACCAAGTAATCCTTTAGAGACGGATATTGCTCTGCGCATGACAATTTCTGTAATATTATTACAAATGGAAAGAGCGACGTACTTGTCTTGTCATTATAGTTTGATGGATGGACACAACTAAATAAATGAACTCCGTAATCCGGTAATTAATTACTTCCCCCACGTGATTTTGCCTATTTTTTTTTGTCCGCTGATTACGAAGATCATATTTGTCAAATTCAACAATTATATTTGACATTTATAAAAAAGTTTTAACCCCCCCCCCCCCCCCCCCCCCCCACCTTCCTGTGGGAAGATCAACGACACCGCAACTAAGTCACTGCGTCGGTGATGCGCCAGTTCCCAGAAAACTGTCTAGCGTTGGCGGATATCGAGAGCGTTCACTGAAGTGTGTCAGGCGTTAGTTAATTTTTTTGATTACGCGTTCAGTTTTCATGAGTTGTTGTCCCGGTTATCCCATACATATCCGTCAGACCTGGGATCAATAAACTGTGCGTCTAAATGAACCAGAAGCAGAAAATTCTATAGAGTATTCTTAGTATGTAATGACCCGAAGGCTTCCACTCAAAAACGCGAAGATTTTGGTATTTGGTCAGAATCGTTTTTGTCTTGATTTTTTTTCCTTTCTGTTTCTTTGTGTTTGTGCTTGTTATTTTATTATTTAGTTTCCTTCTTCCGCTTGTATTTGTTTTCGTTAATTTCATGTCTTTTTTTCATTTCATTTTAATATATATATTTACGTCTATATCTATGTTGTATTTTGTTTGCTTTTTAAGGTCCGTTTTTCATTCATTCTTGAGATTCCTTGCTCATCATTTGCATTAATTTTTTTAAATATCAATACACAGAAGATGTGTTGGGTAGCAAGTTTCCTGTTAAGTTTCACCATCCTGGTCAATGGACATTGTGAAAAAACGTCAAGAATCCCGTTTCTGCGATAGAAAAATTGATGGAATGTTTGTCAACCCTCAAGATTGCACAAAATTCTATCACTGCTCTAATGGATACACGTATATTAAGAATTGCCCCGCAGGGCTTCATTTCAATTCGACTACATCTAGGTGCGATTGGCCTGCTAATGTCCAATGCACACCAGTGACAACAAGTCCACCTATGAAGAATTCCACAACTAAAAAGACAATGACAAGTCCACCTATGAAGAATTCCGCAACTAAAAAGACAATGACAAGTCCACATATGAAGAAGTCCCCAACTAAAAAGACAATGATAAGTCCACCTATGAAGAAGTCCCCAACTAAAAAGACAATGACAAGTCCACCTATGAAGAAGTCCGCAACTAAAAAGACAATGACAAGTCCACCTATGAAGAATTCCGCAACTAAAAAAACAATGACAAGTCCACCTATGAAGAAGTCCGCAACTAAAAAGACAATGACAAGTCCACCTATGAAGAATTCCGCAACTAAAAAGACAATGACAAGTCCACCTATGAAGAATTCCGCAACTAAAAAGACAATGACAAGTCCACCTATGAAGAATTCCGCAACTAAAAAGACAATGACAAGTCCACCTATGAAGAATTCCGCAACTAAAAAGACAATGACAAGTCCACCTATGAAGAAGTTCCCAACTAAAAAGACAATGACAAGTCCACCTATGAAGAAGTCCGCAACTAAAAAGACAATGACGTAATACCATGTCCCTGATTTTGCAAAATCTAAATAAATAAACAAAAAAAGAGATGATAATAAAGAGAAATCGGATGCTACTTAAGAGTTTTTCGCATTATTTGATATCTTTTTACAAAATAAAACGAAAGCTCTATCACGTTATAAGCACATGATCAGCCGAATGAAACACGAATTTGGGCGAATTCATTTTGAAGTGTACACAGCTGATATGATTTACTGGTATGACACTCGCCCTTGGATTGGAAGGCAGTATTTTCGAATCCAACTCTGAGCGACGCAGACTTAAGTGCTTGAAAAAGGTTCTTAAATCATATTATCTCATCTAACTTAAGTGTAAAATGAGTACCTGGCCATTAACTGTGTTTTCTCTGTCGGAAAAAAGTGTACTATCGCCTAACAAGCGTCATATCTCCTCCTTCATGTTTGGTGTTTCTGTTGGTTAGGACACTTTATAAAGCGCTTTAAACCCTTAAGTGGATATTGCACTATACAAATGCTCACGTTTTCCGGTCAAATGTATTCGTCTCAATTGTTTTAATTTTTGGCATCATTAAAAAAAAAACGTTTCAGCTGTTGATTATCAGTATTTGTTTGTTTCTATAAAGGGGGGATTAGGCTAAAAGTGTGCAAATTCGGGTTTAAAGCATAAAAATTTGCATACAGCCCATGCAAAACCCATCTGCTATAGAACCACAATGGCAATCAATCATAATGTTTCGGTTTAAGGCCTTAGATTTTCCCTATTAAAGCTGTATTAAACAAGGGGGATAACTGAGGAAATACATGTTTTTCTCCTTCATATTCGGAGGAAGTTATTAGGAGGAATTGAGCTCAAACCGTGCATAATTGATTGAAAGCATGAAAATTGGCATACAGGTAGCTAAGACCCATATAAAGAACACCTGCTATAGAACCACTCTCGCAATTTATCACAACAGTGCGTTTTTAGTGCTTTCATTTTTCCCTATATAGCATTACTTATCCATGAAAAATAACCACGAGAATACAATGTGCGTTCAATAATTTAAATGCATTGTTGATCATTTACAGTAGCTAACAAATGGCTCCTGGTGGAAACAGTACACATACAATGGACGTTTCAGGTACAAACCCTTCGTCAGCAAATGGAACGTTGAAAACAAAACACAAAATATAGTAAGTATTGTAGCGTGTGTATTCCTGGGCGGTTGAAGCGAGATTGAGATGGCGTGGTGTTATCTAGTTGGCATGTAAGACCTTTTTCATACAAAACAAGCCATCAGTACCAAGTAGTTTTTTGACAACCACAGGTAGAACAGTCGTGGGTGATTTTAGCCGAGCACTTAATCATAGCGGAACGAGCTCGCAATTTGTGTGCAGTGCTTTACTCAAGGACACAACGGTACAGATAGAACATGCTCCCATTGTCACCATGCGGATAATAACGTAACATAACGCAGCTTAACACAGTACTGATTCATAAGGATTGATGAATATCATGATGATGATAACGATTATCATCGCGTTCTGATACAATTTTATACGCATGCCGATTCTATACTGTATCAAAAAGCGGTAGTCTTTCAGAACCATTCGGTCCATGAAGCCGGAGTTTATCTCGTTTTCTATACCAATTGTTTGATACCCCTTTAATAGGATGCTAGTCTGTCGCAAAGTACTTT
The DNA here is from genome assembly GCF_034508935.2 of Berghia stephanieae. NCBI lineage: Eukaryota > Metazoa > Mollusca > Gastropoda > Nudibranchia > Aeolidiidae > Berghia > Berghia stephanieae. Next base: position 17,167,894 of record NC_088372.1, on the reverse strand, counting down.
CCGCCAGATATAATAAACCCAGCTACCCAATCAATGCTGGAAAAACATTTCGACTGCACCTGGGATCGACCTCGGTCCCATTGCGTGTTAAGCGAGTGCTCTACCGACTGAGCTATCATGGCCACCAACTATTACCAAGTCTGACCAAAATAGGCCAAAAATATACGTAAAATAATTATCGCAGTATTTTTGGAAAAATAATTAGGGGGAGGGGGAACGGATCACCATCTATGTCAACACCTGTTTCCGACATTTAATCAAGCTATGTTCTGCGAATCTGTCTGTCAGTCTGTCTTTATTAGTGCAGTTGATTATGCTTGCTCAATCAGATACACACAAATCTTTTATATAAAATTTCCCATGATAGAAGTCCCTCAAAAATAACTTCGCGAAGGTGGTGTGCGAACGTTTCGGCGATCTCCAGAAGTGGGTGAGAGAGGGATCTAGAAATGACTTGGGATTGATACGAATATCTATTTCACCCGGGATCGATCGTGTAACACCATTGTGTGAACTGGGTGCTCTACTAACTGAACTATTGGGACATCCTCATTCTTGCAGTAATTTTCGATTCGATGGAGAAGAAATTCATTATAAATATATTATATTTTTGACATTTTTGACATGATAGAAAGCGTAGTCTTGAATTTTTTTCACAATTATCGTGCGTTTGTTTATTGGATTGGTGTCACTTATTGTTGACAGCCCTTTTCGTGATTAATTCTCAATAAATTATATAAGGTAGAATATAAACGTTCAAGGTTACACATAGATCTGTGGGCTGGAGAGTTGCTTCTTGCTCACTTTCTTTGTGATTGCTTTACTCAAACACATAGCATCAATGAAAGGACCGAGGTTGAGGACACTCAGCCTGTTGTAATTGTTTTTAGACAACCATATTTATAATTAACCTGCAACTCAATTATATCATTCAGACTGTCAACGTTCGATGATACACATAGACGTGTGTGCTGCTATGTTACATTCAAATGAAGATGTCGTGAGTGTTTTACCAAAATGCATAACATCAAAACATTTGCAATCAGTTTTAAATTTTGATGCAATATAAACCACGTACAATTTTCCATTTTGTGAACAATAAATATTTATTATTGTTATTATTATTATTATTATTATTATTATTATTATTATTATTATTATTATTATTATTATTATTATTATTATTATTATTATTGATTTTTAAAAAAATGAACACCGTCACTACCCCCCAGCTCTATTGTATTTTTTGGTAAACTATTAATGTTCACAGATACACCAATTTTTGTGTATATGTATGAATACCAAATCTATTATCTCGTAGTAAAGGCTTTTTGACATCTGTCAATCCCTAATGTCATGTGCCAAGTCGATGGGCATAATATTCTGCCTGTCGTGGAAAACAAAGCGCAAGTATTTTTTTTTTAACACAGCATTCCCCCTCCCCCTCCCCCACTCTCTCTCTATCTCTCTCTCTCTCTCTCTCTCTCTCTCTCTCTCTCTCTCTTTCTATCTATCTATCTATCTATCTATCCATCTATCTATATATCTATCCATCCATCTATCCATTTATCTATCTATCTATCTATCTATCTATCTATCTATCTATCTATCTATCTATCTATCTATCTATCTTTCTATCTATCTATCTATCTATCTATCTATCTATCTCTTTCTATCCTTCTCTGTCTCTCCTCTGGACATGTTACATTATTATAGATATTACAACATAAATAATAAATTAACATATGGTGTGTAAACTTTGAACTGTTATTGATTCTATGAGTTTATGTAAAATACTCACATTAAGCGCCAACACACAATACAACAAGTAACCTTGAACGTTTACAGTCTGATTAACATTATTTAGTAAAAACTCATCACCAAAATGGCTCTCTTAAAGCCATAACTAAGTGACGTTAATTTCGATCCTTCCATAGACTGATTGATATAATTTAGTGATAAGTAATCACTATTGTGAGTAAGACGAAAAATAGAAGTGAGAGGCAGTGACTTGGACCGCTGACGGTCGGTTTGTAATACCTCAAGTGTGTGGGCAAAACCCGTGAAACGGATGCACGGATCTGGTCGCACCAACCAAGACCAGCCGCGTCATCGGTAAAAATGACAACACGTATGGCTCCTGCAATCAGTGAATATGGGGGAATACCAAGTTATAGTTTGCTCTCGTCAAGATATAGATAGTATGCAGATGACGTCACTCAAGCCTTTGTTATTGTTTTTGCCATCCGCGTTTGTGAGTTGTTCTCACTAAACGGTATTAACCAGACTATAAAAGTTCGTGGTTACACAGAGTTTGTGTGTTGGTCCGTTATACTTCCGGATGGCAATGTTGTGAACTCCTTGGCCAAGCGCATTCTATCTATACGAACGAAAACGTGATCAAATTTTCTTTCCCGTTCTTTCGTCACAACAATACAGAACGAAGATGGCGAGCCTGCCTTTCACGTTAGAAGATGGAAACGGTTAGGAATAATTGTGCTTTGATATTTATCACTGCGACAACAATTAAATAGATTGTAGAAAATGCGATTTGATCCTTTTTTATTTGCGGGTGTAAATCTTGGACATAGCACTTTGTTTGGTAAAAACTGGAAATAAATTACGACTTTGCTGATAAAAAAATGACTTTGATAACAATTTTTGTAACTTAAAAAATGATTTTGAAGTTATAACTCCCTTATTTGTGGGCCGATTTTGTCATTTGTGGTACCAATTTTATTGTAATAGAGAGTAAGAACTTCCGAGTTATTTTTTTCTGATGCGAAATTATTATTTTGTATAATTTAGTACCAAGAAAAGTGGTTGGTAAATAAAAATGCTACTTTCTTTGATCTACCGACGCCGTCTTAATTTGTGTAGAATTGTGAGTAGAGTGTCCTCTCTAACCCGCCTGCCGAAACAAAGTCTCTACTCGCCTTCCATGTACTACGCTATTGTTATGCAAAAGTGTAACACCTTTTTGATTAGGCTTAATAGCTAAAATCTAAAAGTAAAAAATATAGTTCTGAGGAATTTGAAAATCACATTGCTGAAATCAGCTTGAAGCTAGAAGAAAATTGGTTTTTATTTCAGAAAAATAGGTTGAAAACTAACTGTTTTCCGAATAAATTTGATTTAAACTATAGTTTTTCTTTATTCTAGCTTTTTTAAACAGACTTTTATATTCATCAGCCGATGTTCTTGATTTTTATATCATTGTTCACATCTCAATGAGACAAACACGTTGATGTACTCGTTTGATTCAAAAGAGTTTAAAACACAAATTTCGCTTTCAGATTGCGAGCCCAGCCTTACCATAGAGAATACAGGACTAGAGACGACAACAGGTAGGAAAACGTCATCAAAAGTGGCTAGTGAGAGGTCGAGCGCCGCCATTTTCTTTTTATGAAACCAGGTACGCTATGCGATTTAATCTCTATATGAATGTCTTTGACTAAGCTCGATTAACCTTGATTTGAGGACGGAAAATAGAAAAAACGGCCAGGTTTATGATGATAAACCAAATTAGACATATTAAACTACACTTTTACTTGTACATTTTAGACTTGGCTCCAATGATCGGGTTTATATTAATAACTTTTTAAAATATTATGAGTAATTTATAACTCCCTTATTTGTGGGGCGATTTTGGCATTCGTGGTATCAATTTTATTGTAATAAAGAGATAGGAACTTGAGAGTTATTTTTTTCTGACGCGAAATTATTACTTTGTAATTTTAGCACTAAGAAAAGTAGGTGGTAAATGAATTTGGTACACCTCTCTGATCTACCGCCACCGTCCATTCGTGCAGAATTGTGAATCTCACCGTCGATGTATTACGCTATTGTTACGCAAGGACTATAACACCTTTTTGAGGAATTTGAAAGTCACATTGTTGAAATCAGCTTGAAAGAAAGAAGAAAATTGGTCCTTATTTCAGAAAAATCGGTTGAAAACCAACTGTTTTACGAATAAATTTGATTTTAAAAATAGCTTTTGTTTATTTTAGCTTTCTTTAGCAACTTTTTTACTTATCGGCCGATTTTCTTGATTTTTATATCATTCTTTAATATCTCAATGAGACGAGATCAGTGATATATTTTGTTTGTTTCAAATGTCACTAGAACATAATTTGGCTTTGTTACCTATCAACCGTGCCTGATTAATATATTCAGCAACGTGGTGATGGTGACGCAACTATGCCATGAGCGTCTTCCAGTTTTTCAACGATGGTTCAGTTCCTTGTTGACGGCTGTATAGCCATGAGTGACCGTAGAAAACGAAAACACGACTGCAGACATCAAAGGGTAGGCTTATATCATCAAAGGATGTCTACATGATTGACATGGCCATATAGGGAACTCATTATCTATCTATAAAGAATCTGAACACGAGATGTAGAGCGCAGCCATTTTCTTTTTTATGCAACCAGGGACGATTAGCCACTAAAATGTGGCTGTTGTCTGGTCTGCTCCTAGTAGTCTGTGAGCCTTACTAATTTATTTGTGAGCGTTGAAACAGTGACGTAGTCATTACTTACATACAAACCTCGTGGTCCAAGCCACATGGCTTTGGTGTTATATAACCACTCGTCACGTTCCGTCAACCGTATCCTTTGAAGGTATGCCGCATTTATGAATGCTCTCAAAGATATGCAGCATCGGTACTACCGAGATCTCGTTCATGGCGTCGAGATGTGATGTAAGAAGGCTACATCCGGGTATCTATTTTCTCGTTCTCGTCGATGGAAGCCTCGATGGTAACGATTTCATTAAGACTCCAATGAGCTCAATTACTTCCGATGCGCGCATTCACGCATTTTTATTTCCGTCATTCGTAGACAAGAATGGGGCACACGTTGTTTGCTATGACGTGTGGTTACGTCAATGTGAGAGGACCACGGCAACTTGTATGTAAAAATAATTATCCGCCTACTCATTTGAAAGACCAAACCATAGTTATCAATAGTATGTGCGGCTATGTGGTCTAGTGGTATGACACTCGCTTTCGGATCGGAAGGTCCTGGGTTCGAGCCTCGCTCGGCGCATAGTTGAGTCCTTAGAAAAGACTCTTTACTCACATTCTCTCACCGTACTCAGGTGTAAAATGAGTACCTGGCCGTTAACAGCGTTGTCTTTGTCAGAAAATTGTAATATTACCTAACAGGCGTGATGTCTCGTCCTACATGTTAAATGTTGCTGTTGACAAGGGACCCCTTGTAAAGCGCATTGAGCACGTAAAGTGGATATTGCGCTATATAAAAGCTCAATTTAAATTTAATAGTATTGTGCACTAAACGATTGTATTGTAGGCTTATTTGAATGTTATTTCTAACATCATCATCATCATTGCCTTTTTCACCCTGGGTCAGGGTATAGACCACAGACAAACAGTTTCCATCCTTCTCTATCCTGAGCCAACTTTTTTATCTCATTCCAGGTCTTACCACTTCTCTGTATATCAGCTTCTTTAATTCTTCTCCATGTTCCTCGTGGCCTTCCCCTTGATCTTCTGCCCTGAGGGTTCCAGTCAAATACTTTCTTTGTTATAGTTGAGTCATTCTTTCTAAGCGTGTGTCCAATCCACCTCCATCGTCTTCTTCCTATATCCTCTCCCACTGGTTTCTGCTGTGTTCTTTTCCATACTTCTTCATTTTTTATTCTATCCATCCTTTTATTCTGAGTAGCTTACGCATGCACCTGTTTACGAAAATCTGTACCCTCCTTATACATGCCTGTGATGCGTTCCAAGTTTCACATCCATACATTAGGACAGACTTCACGTTTGAGTTGAAAAGTCTTAGCTTTAGTTGAAGGGAGATATCTTTAGTTCTCCAAACTCTGTTCAAAGATGTGAATGCAGCCTGTGCCTTTCCTATTCGTGCTTTCACCTCTGCTTCCGTGCCTCCATCCTTGTCAATTATACTTCCGAGATAGCAGAAAGTGTCTATATCTTCGAGTTCCTGATCTTTTACTTTGATCTGCTCCCTTTGACGCGTACCTATCCTCAAGACCTTTGACTTTGCAGGGTGAATTCTTAGACCAATTGATTCCGAGAGGCTGTTTATAATTGTGGTTTTTGCTTGCATCTGGTCCTGGGTGTGGGACAAAAGAGCCAGATCATCTGCAAAATCCAGATCATCCAACTGTGTCCAGGGGTCCACTGTATCCCATTTCTTCTCCCTTTGGAGGTTTCCTTCATTAGCCAATCAATGGCAAGGATGAACAGGAATGGAGAGAGCAAGCATCCCTGCTTGACACCAGTCTTAATTTCAAAGCTGTCAGTAAGCTGATCTTCATGTATAACCCTGCAACTTTATCCTTCATACATTTCCTTAATGAGGTTTACTATCTTTTCAGGGAGTCCATAATGTGCCAGAATTTTCCACAATGTTGCTCTGTCAATACTGTCGAAAGCCTTCTCGTAATCCAGAAAGTTGACAATAAGAGGAGAGTTCCATTCTATAGACTGTTCCACTATGATTCGCAGAGAGGCAATCTGGTCGGTGGTTGAACGGTTTTTCCGAAAACCTGCCTGTTCGTCCCGCAGTTTAGCATCTGTTGCATTCTTAATTCTCTCTAAAATAATACGGTTGAAAACCTTTCCTGGGATAGAAAGAAGAGTGATGCCTCGGTAATTATTACAATTACTGAGGTCCCCTTTCTTTGGAAGCTTGATAAGATGTCCTTCCTTCCAATCCTTTGGGAATATCCCGTCATTCCAGATTCTCTCAAATAGTGGGTGCAGGGCCTCAGCATTTCTTTCCGCATCAACTTTTAGAGCCTCCGGTGGAATCTGGTCTGGTCCAGCAGCTTTCCCCCTTTTCATCTTGTTAATGGCACCCACAATCTCTGCTATCGATGGTGGATCACAGCTAATTGGTAGCTCATTCCTTGCAGGCAAAATTTCTGGCTGGTTGTCTGGTGGTGGTCTGTTCAGAAGGCAGTTGAAATGTTCCATCCATCGTTCAGATTGAGCCTCTTTTCCAAAAATAGTTTTCCCATCTTTGTCTTTGACTGGTACCTCTGGTTTCCCATATTTTCCAGCAAGTGTCTTGGTAGTTTGATAAAAGATCCTCATGTGTCCTCCAGTCGCTGCTGCTTCTGCTTTCTCTGCAAGTCTGTTCATGAATGCTTCCTTGTCTTTCTTCACAGATCTTTTGACTTCCTTAGCTATGGCTCGATACTGCTCTTGTGCATCCAGTCTTGAAGCCCTTGTTCGGCTTGCATCCACTTGTTCCTTCCTTGTTCTCCTCTTTTCAATAAGGTCCAAGGTGGTTGGACTTATCCATTCTTTATGTTCCGATTTCTTTACCCCCAATACCTCGTGGCAAGTTGTTATGTAGACTTCCTTGATCTTTGCCCAATGTGACTCTACATCTATGCCCTCCTCGAGCTCAGTAAGAGGTTGGCATCTATTACTCAACTGTAGTTTGAATTCCTCATTCTTTTCCCCATCAAGTGCATTCATCTCGAATTTTCTTCTTGTATGTGATCTGGCCCCGTGTTTTCTGAGTCGGAGCTTAAGCTTTGCCAATAGCAGGTGGTGGTCTGATCCAACATCTGCCCCTCTCCGTACTGTCACATCTTCCAATGAACGTCTGAATCTACGAGAGATACAAAAATGATCAATCTGATTCTCTGTCATGCCATCTGGTGAGACCCAAGTTGCTTTGTGGATCCTCTTATGGGGAACACTGATCCTCCAATCACCAAACTGTTGAATGCACAGAAATTTGCAAATCTCTCACCATTATCATTCATTTCTCCCATGCCATGACGTCCCATGATACCTTCATAGCCTACGTTATCCTGTCCCACTTTTGCATTAGCATCTCCCATCAATATGTTGATGTCTTTCCTTGGCAACTTGTCAATGACTTGTTGTAGCAGACCATAAAATGTATCTTTGTCCTCATCTGTTGCATCATTTGTTGGGGCATAGATCTGTATAATGTTCATGCTGATCTTCTTACTCCGTGTTGTAAAGGACGCCATGATGATCCTTTCTCCGCATTGTTCCCATCCTCTCAGTGACTTCTGGGCAAACTTGCTTAGAATTATTCCTACTCCCTGTGTATGAATCCCGTCCCCTCTCCCTGAATATAAAATCTTCTCCCCAGACTTGAGGTGTTTCTGTCCGGATTGTATCCAATGGGTTTCGCTTACTCCAAGTATATGCAGCCTGTATTTTCTCATCTCAGTCACAACTTGAGAGCTTTTTCCTGCTTCATACATGGTGCGAACGTTCAACGACGCAATTCGAAGCTGCTTGTTTGGCGAAGACGTCATCGGGTCAGCAGAGTCCTTTCGGCTTTGTCTGTTGTTCTTCATAAATTCTGTAATTCCAGAAACTCTTCGGTCGCCCAAGCTAAAAAAAGGATTTGGTTTGTCTGTCTGTGTTTCTGTAACGGTTTGAGTTTAACGGAAAGGGGTGTTAACCCTTTGCCAACCCCCAACCTGGAGGACCAGATGACTCAAAGATGGGGGAATCACACACCATTAGTCGCCTTTTACGACACGCTGGCTTGGCGTTGGGCTATTCTTGACCCTCTCAGTTGAGGGACCCCGGACACCACACGGGGATTTCTAACATATAATAATAATAATAATAATAATAATTTCTAACATATTATGATGTTATCGCATCACTATTTATTGGTGTTGAGAAATAATTACATCTCATTTAAATTGAGCTTGTACAATCGATTTTTATAAAAATAAGGAAAATAAAAATAAAAGATTCACTCTGACAAAGCTAACAAAAGAAACAAACAAAACAAAGCAAAAAACATTCGTCGTTTTGTTTACCTTTCGTCAAAAATAGTAGGCTTTGTCGACAATTTCTTGATTTACAAACTTGAGTAGTATTTTAGTCTTCAATTACGATTTTACTTCAAATAATTCGCTGATCTAATCATAACAAGATTACTAATCACACTATGCATGATATAGCATAGTTCCTGATAATTTTGATTTTTTTCTCATCTGTTAAACCTGGGATACTCGAAGTCCCAGGTTTGAGAGCATTTTCTTTAAAAACTATCCCTCACAACGCTCCCATAATCACCAATCTGTTGTCATTGCCAGCCTTTCACACCACAATTCGTGAGCTGAACCCAAGATCAGCTACGCCAATGGTGAATTATATATAAGAGTTCCCTGTGATGTGTTCAAAATATTAAAGATTTTTACCATGATTTAACACTAGATCTACATTTCTTTCTTTTTTACTTGAGCATTATAGTGCAATATCCACTAAACGTGCTTAAAACGCTTTACAAGGGTTCCATATTCAACAACAGCATTTAACATGAAGAACGAGACATGACGCTTGTTAGACGATAGTACAATTTGTTTTCCAACAGAGAAAACACTGTTAGCCGTTAGGTACACATTTTACATTTGAGTACAATGAGATAATCTGATTTAAGAACCTTGTCCAAGGAGTTAACTAGGCGTCGCTCAGTGCTGGACTCGAACACAAGACCTTCCGATCCGAGGGCAAGTGTCATACCAGTAAATCATATCAGCTGTGTACACTTTAAAATGAATGCGTCCGTATTCAGGTTTCATTTCAAAGGGTTAAAGCTTCCAAACAATCCCAATCACCGTCTATCTCTAATCGGCCCCGTAAGCGCCCTGACGCGCAAACTGTCTATTATTAAAAATAATACGACATGGCTGGACCATTCGAGACGGCTTAGGAAGCAGACATCGCTACTTGCAGGGCTGCCAGATGGTCATATTCATGGTCAATTTGGCCAAGATTAGCCACAATTAGAATATGTCTTTTTTTAAAATATCTTTTATTTACTTTTTCAAAACTACTTTTTGTGTGTGTGTCTGTGTGCGTCTGCGTGAGAATGGGTAAGCAAAATTTAACACCTACTCGCTAGCCGCCAAGGATTACGTATTCATTTCCTGAGCAGTCAATTGGGTATTAAAAAAATAATGACAAATAATCTTATCGCGATAAATTTGAAAACCTCATTGTTGGAATCAGCTTGAAAAGTGGAGAAAAATTGTCTTTGTCTCATAAAAATCGGTCTAGAAATAACCTTTTTTGTAATAGATTTGATTTTGAAAACAGCTTTCTCAAATTTTATAATTTTATGATAATTTCCTTATTTTCCGGTGGATGTTCTTGATTTATATATCGTTTTTCATTTCTCAATGAGACAAACGCACTGATGTAACTCGATTGATTCAAGAGTTTAAAACACAAATTTCGAGTTTTGATTGTGAGTCCAGTCTTACATAGTATTCACGAGCGTTGAGATATGACGTAACTATACATACAAGACCTCGTTCTCAACGCCACAGTAGGGCTTCCATTCATCGCTTTCGGTCAACCGTGGTCTTTGAAGTTACACAACATATACCGCCTGTGATGCCTTTACATAAATCAAGGGCTGAGCTGACTCATGTTGACAAGCGAGCTATCAAAAGAGCAATCCGTTGATTGGTCAAAAACTCAGGATTTCATATAAGGACATAAGTTCTAGAAAACGATATCCACCCACCTGTCAGTGGACAGAACTGATATGATGAAATTAGGGATCCATACAATGTTATATCATGGTAGTCTCCACACTCTATTTCTATTCTGGCGTAGATGTAGAAGGCGATAGCATTTCGGATGTCATAATGACTAGTGGGCAAAGGGTTAAAGCTTCCAAACAATCCCAATCGTCGTCTATCTTCTAACGGGACCCGTTGGCGCCCCGTCGCGCCAACTCAGTAATAATGACCAGAGAGTTCAAGGGCCGACGATGATAACTGAATGTACAACATCAAGACATTCAAATAAAAATCCAGATTCCAAGTTTAATTTCTTACAGCTTTATTTGTTGTGATAATTCCGAAATCCAAATCAAATGGCATGGTCATAATTCAATCGGTTTCATAAATTCCAAATCCGTAAAATCAATCCAAATGTAAAACTCATTTTGCTTAAGTAACCATTTTCAATATGCGTGGGATATTTCTAAGTCCGTAAAATAAAGATTCTTAGTAGGACGCTAGGAACGTGCAGCTCATTGTAAAGTAGAATGCAGAAATAACCTAGAATCTAGCAACACTATCTTTTTCCCCTATTGTAAATTATTTCAAGCCACACCATAAAAGACAGAAATCAATAATTCATATTTTTAACAGTAATTGATAACTCCTGTTATTCTCAGTTATTCATTCGCTAACTTTAACTATATAGTTATATATTATGTATATATCATTGTATGTATGTATTCTTTTCTACTGAATAAATTACATTACAAAAAATACATTATTAATGTGCTATCGCTAATACACAACAGTTCTATTTAGTATTTATATGCCTTGATTATTATGTTCTCATTGATACATATCTTTTCCCATCCCACTATTTTTCATGTGTCCCTTAAATTAACTTACTGATCAGCACAACTCTATATCAGTGGTGGTGTCAAGGGTATTAATTGAAATCCCTTTCGACCCATCTATTCATAAATAAAATGATGCAACCTTGTCAACGAAACCTCATCGGTTACTGACAAACCTGTAGAACAAACAAATATCCATTTGGCTACAAGCGATACAGAGTGGAATCTTACAAGCGATAAACTGAAACTACTGGAATGAAACGGCCTGTCCCTTATAACAGAAGAAACATTAGCGCCGCCACCAGCCACCTCTATAGCTAAGCCCACTTACGAAGAAAAATGAATAATTTGTGATACCGGATGAAAAATTAAATACCCATAGCCTAAATTTTATGAATTAAAACCAGCATTATTATTTTTGGCTAATCATGTGTTAACTTGTTATTGTATGAGGCAATTCTGTTGATTTATATTAAAGTACTTCTGCTTTAATGGGGATTGATTCTTACCTTCTGAACCTACCTATCCCTATGCAACGTGCCAATAATCTACCACTACTTCTACTACCTATTTCTTTAAAACTAAAACATTCTATTTCTATCAGTCCAGTTGTCTGGGGCTTGGTACCCGATTGTAATAGGGATAAATAAAAGTGGCACCAGATAACCAAGACTATGGGAAAATTATCTAACTCCTATCTCTCTACTCCTACTTGCCACTCTCCCAAATAGACGCGACAGTGTCATACCACAAGACCACATAGACGCAAATAGCCGATTAGGTGTATTTATTGAGTGCTCATTTGCACTGATTTGTTTGTGTATTATTGTTGAATGTTTATTTTGGTGAGATGTTTAAGAAGTTATCATATTACTATTAGGATCATGTCGGAATATAAAACAACACGTCTTTAAATTGTAAACCAAAAAAAACCCCACATTCTTGAAATATCGATCAATGAATATGACCCTGATCTTGTCAGAAACTCTCAAACCAGGGACTCTTGAAGACACCCTTAAGTTCCGTCAGATTAGGATCATTTCTATCGATTCATATTTGAATTTGGGTGTACAAGTACAAGTTTAACAAATTAATTTTACGTTTCAACAAGTTTCATTCAACTGGTTTGTATTATAATACATTTCAAACTAATATCAAGTGTTTCCATAATATGCTATTTTGATTATAACAGAAAAAAAAATCCTTTTATTTAAGAAAAGATTTCCAATTGAATCTCAAATTGCCTCACGTCATTGTTTTCTAGCTGTAGATAGTATCATGATTAAAAAAACGCTGGACGCTGTGTGCTCTAGGTCTAGCTATCTTCCCTCATTATGCGTAAATATTGTCTTCTCGAGTGAATAATGAAAAACTCGATCTGATGCAAAAATCATACATGCTTTCTCTTATCCTCATTTTTATTATTACTCCTTGCCATAAACTTTATGCGCATAAATTATCAAAACATTAAAAACTCACTCACTTCACATTATCTTAACCAACAATAAAACAAAAAGACAAGGTGTGGCTTGTTTGTTGTGATGTAAATTCCCAGATTAAAAAGAGACACAAGTGAATATTGTATATATGAAATTTCACAACTTTCACTAGGTTCTCAATTTTTTTCTGAAATAACACCCTCTCGCTAAATCCAAGCATCAGTGTTAGTCATCTGGAACAGCAACAAAAGACGTCTAACATGACCGAAGAGCTAGACATCAGCTGGTCGCTGGTTCGGGTAAGTAAGTAAGTAATTCCTGGAATTATATCAAATCATCCAGATGAAAAACTCAAAATTGGAACATTTTTTTTGCTGGAAAATTGGCAATTTTTGTATGCTTGATAATGTTACTCCTAGACTCATAACATTATTACTCTGGGAAGTTTTAGCTGCTAAATATTGAATTTATATCCAACAAGTTGTGTTTTGTATTGACAATAAATGAATAGAATATAACAATTAACTAATAAGAATTAAAGTTCTATTTTCGTCTTCTTCTTTAATCACAACGGGACAATCTGAAAAAGAAAACGCCTTATTACAACAACTTATATCAGACAGATTATTGTAAGCATGACATCATTATACATTACTATTTAGGTTGGGGGGTGCAGTAGTACTGTTTATTTAATGTCTGTATAATCATAAGCCTTTTTGATCTATTTCACATCCGGCATTATATTTTCATGGAATAGTTGGGCCTCAGTTTAGATTCGGTTAGATCTACCATCCATTTTACTGATCGTTTTCGGCTAGCTTCTGAATGGCACAGAATCCACTACTAACAATGAAAAAAATCAACCGCAGATTTGTTTTTGCACGGATTATTAATTTTTTGGGCCCATCTAATTACAAATATGTTATTTAAGCCATAGCATAAATAAAGATTCAGTGTTGTGCGAAGATGGCATAAATATTAATGAATAGTTTTATATCGAACATATTTTGGGTTGCTAGTACAAACTATATAATACTGTAAGATGTCATTCCAGCTATTTTTCTGGTGCGTGACCCGCGATTTTAGGATCCTTTTCTATTTGGAAATTAATATAGATAAAGAGATCGGGTTTTATTTTAGTATATATCCCCTTTTATTTCACAATAATGTCCCTAAACAGTCTGACACAGTGGGATCTATTCACAAAAAGTAAATTTAGATTAAATGCGTCAGTTCATGATTCGTGGATCACATTTGATGCCAAAAGTTTACGATGATGAGCTCGTAACTTTGCTCTTGAAAAGGACCATAGTTTTGCTATTAATTTGGTCTTATGGTTTGGCACGATTGGTTCACCTTCCAATCGGAAAGTGCTATGTTCGAGTCGTGCTCTGAGACGTGTGTGGTTAAGTCCTTGGAAAAGGCTCTTTACTCACATTTTCTCACCATACTCTGGTGTAGTATGAGTACATGTGTACGTTAACACCATTATCTCCGTCTGAAATATTAAAAAAATATAATTTCGCCTAACAGCGGTAACGTCTTCTCGTCGCACATGTTTAGTGTTGCGTTATTGCAAAGTGCTTTGAGTACGTTTAATAGATATGCAAGAGCTCAGCTTTTCTTTTCTTTTGTTTCTATTTTTTTCACCGCTATATTTGACCCACCGTGACCAAAAGAGTGATGACATTTGTGACTGTAAACGTAATTCAATTTCGCCTTAAACTTATCTAAATAACGAATAATATAAAACATAATATCAAATTGTCATTTCGAAAACATGTAAAAAGTTAAAAGTCTGATTGAAAGTATTTAGTGAGAGTTTGTTACTCCACTAGCGCTCTAGAAAACAATAACTTAGAGCTGAGTGACAATCATAATACTATGACATGAATTTATATTCAGTGACAAATTAGGTACGAATAGGGCAGAACAGTTGCGACACCACACCTGCCACTCCTTACTGATGATTCATATTAAGGGGCCTTATCATCTGCGTTTATGGAGGCGTGTAAGCCCATTTTACGCGAATTGACGCATCGACCTTTTACGTATGTGCCTTGACTGGTTTAATCAAGATGCGAAGGAGTCGTTGAATAGTTTGATTTTTGAAAATTTGTCCAAAAGAATCATATGACGGGTAAAAAATATGTTGAAACCTCTGTGGGGCTGAGGAGCTGATATTTAATGATGGCACGGTGGCATTGAAAGTTATTTTAGAAAATATGCAAATATCTTGCGGTTTATTTAGTGAGCAATTCTTCCGGATTACAACGCTAATAGGACTAAGCAGGGTAAGAAGCGAACCACAAAAGCATCGCTCGAGGCACAGCATACCAGATCGGCAGTCGAAGAGACTCAGGCAAGAAAAAAGGATATTATCCGTACTCACTGAAGGTTAGAATGAAATAAATGCAATCTCCAAAAAATTGCATTTTGCGCCCCGCGTACTTCATAACATTGTAAAAATGTATCAACCGATTACTTGCGAAATGGGAACATATAGTCTTCTTATCCATGCATATAGAATAGAATATGGATATTTTATTATCTTTGTAAAATTTGCTTTTATCATCTACCAATTGTGTGAAAAAATACCAGTGAAAAGGCTTATCTTTGACGCGGTTCGGGGAAAAATGTATTGGTCAATCATATCAATAGTATCTTGCGACCGTTTCCCATTCATCCCCATATAGATACATCATTTTTTATCGCATAGATTGTGGTTCGGCTTCTCATCCGTGGAGAGATTATGGATATAATTGGCCCAAATTGTTTTTCTCAACCACTCAAGTCTTGTTTATTGACACGGAAAGGGAATTGTGAATGAGTGCTGGATTCCCATGTTTCAAGGTTTCATGCATCATATGTGATGTAAATTGGGGTCCATTGTCCGACAGTATCTCATTTGGCATGCCTATTCTAGTAAAAATTGGCATCAATGCTTCAGCTATGTGATCCGATGTAGTTGATTTCTGTGCTATCGCTCCTGGCCACCTGGTTGCGTAATCGACTAGTGTTAGTATGTACGTATGGTTTCTATCTGATTTTGTTAAAGGGCCTATAATGTCAATTGCAACTTTTTGAAAAACTTTTTCAAAAACTGGTGTTGTCTCTAATGGCAATCTCGGTATTCTGCCTTTTGCGATTCTTCTTTGGCATGTGTCACACGATTTCACATATTCTCGGACGTCTTTAGTAATTCCAGGCCATATGAAATTCTCTGATATTCTCTTCAATGTGGAAGAGCTCCCAAAATGTCCAGAAGTTATTGAATCGTGCGCTATTCCAAGGATTTTGTTTCTGTAAATACTCGGCGTGACCAGTTGTTTAGCTATTTTGTTTCTTTTCCTATGTAACCTGAACAGAATATCTTTTTCAATGATGTATTCAACTTTTGATTTCGTACCTTTCTTTGCGATATTGTAGTATGATGTTAAAGTCGGGTCCCTTTTCTGTTCTTCAATGAACGTGTTCCTGTCAAATTGTTGTGGTTCAAGAGAAATAGTCATTGGCCTCTCTGTTATCTTAGTCATATTTCTTGTTTCTGCTAGACAAGCTGTTTCTTGAGTTAATGACCATTCTGTCACATCTGTTGGGTTTTCTTTAAGACCTTTTATATTGCCAACAATAACTTCAGCGACGGGGTTGGGAAGTATACAGCATTCTACTATTCCTGTATAGTATGGGGTTTTTATGTAAACGTTATCTGTTTCAAAGGTTTCGACTGTGCCACCGAATGTGATGCATTGTACCGTTTTTCCAGTTTTGTCTTCGTCATTGATCAAAGATGCTTTTTTTCCTACTGTACTGCATCCTGTGTCTCTCAATATTTTGCAATCAGTTCCATTAGCTTTGCCTTCACAAAAAAATAGCGATCCTGACTTGTGAGTTTGTGTTAAAAGTGACATACCTTTCACGCAATACACATTTATATTTTCTCCTGACATTACTTGTGTCTGATTATTTACACTGGTTTGGAGTGCTGCATTTGCAGTTTCTTTTGGATATCCCATGATTTTGTAACATTTGTCTGCTGTGTGGCCTTTCATTCCACAATATTGACATTTAATTATAGGTTTGTTGGTTTTCTTATACTCAGTATTATTGTCAGTGCTATTTCTTGTTTTGTTTTGATAGGGTCGGCTATGATCTCTATTGAACTGTTTGTTCCATGGTTTGTTACTATGGTCATCCTGTTTCACTTGCGTGTTCTGAGTGATTGATCTGCTCGTTCTATTTGAGTACCTGACTTTAGGTGTACATGGAGTCTGAGCAGCGGCAGCGTAGTATGGTTCCTTTAATGTTCTGCTAAGGGGTGTCAATGCGATGTGCGCTGTTAAAGTTTTCTGCGTAGGTTTTTAATTTGTCCAAAGTTTCTGGCTTTCTTTCTTTAAAGAATGCGACTAAATCTGGGTTGCAAGCTTGATAGATTCGATTCTTCAGCGTTAGATAGTAAAGGCCTGCAAAGTCGTCTTGATTTACGTTTGCCTACTCAAGCCATCGATTTTGAAATTGAGTAATTCGGTTCACGAATGTATTAAAGTCTTCTCCACTTTCCGGTTTTGCAGTAAGAAACCTTTCCTGGTAACCATCTTCCGTTAATCTAAATCTTTTTAGTAGAGCGTCTTTAATTTTACCATAGTCATCTGCATCTTCAGTTGTTAAGGTATAGAAAACTTTTAGCGGTTCTCCAGATAAGCAGTTAAACAAGGCTGTGGCCCATTTGCTTTCCGGCCAACGATAACCTTTAGCCTGAACTTCGAATCGGTGTAAGAAGGATTCTAGACAGTCTGAGCGTTCATCGTAGGTTGGCATGCGGGGAAGTTTCACGAAAAAATCATCACCATTATTATGTTTTCTTTCATGACCGGTTTTTGTTTTTTTCAATTTCCAGCATCATTTCGGTCCTTTTGGTTTCTTCTTTATGCTAAAGCTATCTGTCTTTTTAGTTCCTTTTCTTTGACTCTTTCTTCTCGTCCTTCTCTACGTATTCTTTCTTCGTGTTCTTGTTCTTCTCTACGAATTCTGTCTTTATTTTCTTCTCTACGAATTCTTTCTTCATGTTCTTTTTCTTCTTCTACTTTCTCCTTGCACCATTAAAATATTCTTTCCTGGGGTATTTCTAAGTCCTTTGCGAGACTTAAGCATCTTTTATATGCTTCCATGTTGCAATAAATTAGTTACGATATTTTATATATATTATATTGACAGGATACTGTTACTGACTGTATTATTTATTTACACTTACTGGAATGAACTGTTCTATTTTTAGAAATATCTCTCTCTCTCTCTCTCTCTCTCTCTCTCTCTCTCTCTCTCTCTCTCTCTCTCTCTCTCTCTCTCTCTCTCTCTCTCTCTCGTATTTCAACTTATTATGTATGTTGAATTTGATGCCTTTTATCGTTATATCTTATAAAGCAATGTGTCAATACAATGTGAAATTATTATGACTTGTGTCGATAATAATGTGTCAATCGCGTGTACTCTAAACTATGTTACTTCGAAAAATTTATCACCAATGTGTGTGACTCGTCGTTAGTTTGTGTACAATTATTCGCAATGACGCTAATATAATGGAGTGTGATAACAATAATAGGATGCCAAAATAATCCCAAGTTATCTATCACTAAATATAACACGACGGCTAGTAGACTCCTTTTATTTTTTTTTTAAGACTCACTTCTCAGAACATAATATATAAGTGGTTTTCGGTAACAGTAATATCTCAAAAATGTATTTAAAACAAATCACTATGCAAAACAAATCACGATGTCTATGTGATGCCCAAATCATGTAAAAGAAAATAATGAAGGATATATTTACCAAATCAGTTCGTGGCTGGGACCTCTCTCTTGTTCAATGGTTGTTCGACAATTGTAATTAGGCATTGAAGAGTGTTTAACAGTGATGTCTGAAATACAAAACAATAAAATATCGTAAGATTTACAATAGTTACAAAATGTGTTCACAACACTGAGTGATTGGATGATAGGTGAATGAATCGTTATGGAATGTAAACATATTGAAAACAATTCATGAATGAGGCAAACAACAAAATGATATGAGTGATATAATAACAAAGTGGACAAGGAATGAATGAATTAATGAATGAATAACTGAGTGAATAGATGAACGAATGAATGTATAATGTATGAATGAACGAATGAATGGAGGAATAGATGTATGAATGATTGGATAAATGAGTGAATAAACGAATGAATGGATGAATGAGCAATGAATGAATGAATAATTTATAAATGAATTAATGAATGAAGGAATGAATCAATGAAAGAATGAATGAATATATTGCTATTCCATTTGAATGAAGAAATGAAAAAGAAAAAAAAAATAATCCTGTAAATAGGGAGTTCAATTAAAATATGATCAAGTGGAGCAATTAAGAGTTTTACAATTTAAACTTTAAAGTTAGATGAAATAGATATATGTAACTAAATAAATCCAATTCTTTATATGTGTCCCCTCCAAAATGTCATGGTCTCAAGTGAGTAAAGAGCTACTCGACTATGCATAAAGATATGTAGAATGAGGCCCCAGAATTTACTAGATACTATAAATGAAAAACAATTAACGATTTGTTTAAGATGAAATAAAAAGAAAGATGAAATTTAATAAAAAGAGAAAAATAGTGATTGTGGTAGTTACAAATAGAAACGTGAATATATTACGGAACTTATGATGATATAATGCCAGGTTCGTAAGGTTACGTTTCCAGGAAGTTGACAGGCGTGGGTTCTATATTCCTCCTATAACGGGCTCAGGCTCGTAAAGTTCCACTTCCAGGCAGTTGGGAAGGGGTTATTTAGATATTTCTTCGACAGCGGGCTAAGGTTTGATCCTTAAAATGTTGAGGATTACACAGTCAAATGTAAAAGCTCTGGCGTCTTGATGGTGGAGATAAAATATCCAAAAAGTACCAAAAGTTAAAAACCTTCAAATATATATGAGGAATGGAGCGGCTGGCCGTCTGGCATAGATTGTAGAAAGAAGTGAGTGTAGAATGTTAGACCTATCAGCTTTTATAATAAGTGGCTACGTGACAGAATGTAGAACGAAAAGTATTCACTAATTAGAAATTAATTCGAGGGAAGGCTATAAAAGGAAAGATGATCTAATATTAGAAGGTATAGTTTATCTAAGCCTACCGAAATATAACTGGAGTGAGATGAATTCAGTTCTTAATAAAATAAAATTTAATAAGATAATTGTGAACAACCTTTACTGTGACAGATATCTATAGCAGCGTTTTCGAGTCCGATTGTCAATCATGAGAAAATCCCGCCCTACAAACTTTTCATAGGTCGATCATCAGTTTCAAACTTTTTGCTCGTGTGATGTCAAGACTTTCTCAGAGCAAATTATTGGTTCTTGATTGATGATGCTGGTTCTTGACCTTTCACCATTACTTTCAGCTTTTCACTGATTGGTTGCTGGGACTGCTTACAGATTAGAGGTTTTCTGGACAACCGTCTGAAAGTTGCGTTACCTTCTTTGTGCCCTTTTGAATTTATAAGTGATCCAAGGCTCGTTGGGATAAAAATCCAATGTAATTTATATTCAGATTTCAAACAAAAAAAGTATATCACCGATCTCGTCTCAGAGAGAAATGAAAAATGATTCAGGAATCGAGAAAATCGGTCAAGAAATAAATAAGTTACCAAAATAAACAAAAAATGACAAAATCAACTTTCAAAATAATGTTTACTCTTAAAACAGTTGTTTCTCAACCGATTTTTATGATTTAATGACTAATGTTCTCCTTCTTAACAATTGATTTCAACAGTGAGGTTTTTATATTCCCCACTATGATATTTATTACTTTCAGTGACCCAGAAAGGTGTCAAGTATTATGCATGATTATGACGTATTACTTTGACGGCCATGTCTTAGTTTTAGACGGCGCTTGTGACTGGTAGGAGACGTTGCTGAGAAGCTTGACTCGTGTAAGACGTTTGTCGATCGAGTTAGTCGTATTTTGCTATATTCACAACTTAGATGCTGTTCTTTTGGTGAAAACGGACGAGGCATTTGCTTTGCGGTTAACCATGAATGAACAGTATGTGAGACGGGCGTAAAAGATACTGTACTTTTGTTGGTTACAGGTAGAGTTATTTGCATGGCTTTAACAAAGAAACAACAGTATCTCAAAATACTACGCAACATATTACGTCAATGAAATCGCCGAATAACAGAAAAACGCAATTTATCATTAGCTATTATTTAATGTTTGATGTCTTCCACTATGTACGCGTAATAGTGTTAAAGAGTTATGAATGAAAAAACTACATGTGTCGATTGTGGCAAAACTGATTGGATCTGGGTCACCCCAGATATTATCCTTTTGTTGGTTAGGGTAGCTCAACTGCTACAAAAGTTAAGAATCACAATAATAAACACATTTTGGTTTTGTTTGTTTTATCCTATGTCAGTGCCCAGTAATGAATCATACACATTAAAATAGAAAATATTGTAAAATATAAATACATACCATACCATAATATTTCAAACAGAATAAATCTGACTTACTTTATTGTCAATTTTTAGTGGGAGTAGAATTTGTTTATTCATTACTTACTGTATTGTGAAGGTTATATCCTTAACCAGCCAATAATCATTGCATGCTGTTAAATAATTCCATAACGGATAAATCATAGGTGTTGCAGACATCAGCTCCTACACTCAAAGAATTGCCACAGTAATTAGATTTAAATTACTAGGGCGATTCAGTGATGCAGGAGCTTCTATGTAAAACGCTGGTGTGGTATAGAGATCAAAGGCGGTCGGTCTACTGAGCGAAGTTGTTTTGTGCCGCTCAATATTTTTCAAACTTAGCAGATACTGCTTTTCGTCTCAATGTTTTCATATGCTGCTTTTCGTTAACATTCGCGCATCTCTCCTGCCTTAACTGTACATACTGTACGAATGTTGTGCGTCATCACAGACGCTCTCTTATTCTTGTTGCCTCACGCGATGTGAGATGACGTGGACAATGAGCTGAGGGTGGGGTATGGGGGCTACCATGAGCCAAAAAGTATTTTATATATAAGACTGTTTTCTTCTGCTTTAAAACCACGGTTATCCACTTCCCACCACAAACAACCGATCTTGACTGCAAAATAACTAGGTCAGGCCGGCAAATTTAGTTTTGCACACCTTGGAGTCTGACTTGGGAGAAATCAAAACCATATCAGTTTTATCATTGGAAGAACAGTCAAACGATACGGATGAAGAAAATTACAATAAATATAGATCTTATGCTATTCGTTTAGCTCAAATGGATTTTAATCATCAATACGAATATTACACAAATCATTCACCGAGTAGAGCACCATGATGCTATAAATAAGAATCCCAGTCCATTACCCGACACACACACATACAGCAGTTCAAATTATAGTTATGTTATTGTCTTTGGAGTAGATACGTAGTGCATTGAGGTTGGATTTTCTATTCCTTCTAATAATGACTGTTATCACAGTTGATATTCGAAGGAAGAAATTCTAAATGGCAGTCTAATTGCTGTTGTCATGTTGTTCTTTAAAAAAAAAAGATATTCACAAATCTCATTGAACCGACGTGTATCGTAATCCATACCGAATCAACTATGAAAGAATCCATGGACTTCAATGATCGAGTGATCTACACTTTTTTTCTCTAAAGTAAATCGACAAATGTACCTCTTTTACATAATATAGTATCCCCATCGCTAATGCCAGTTACGTGAGTACATCTCTTTAAAATTCAAACCAAACATGCCCCCCCCCTCCCCCCTTTTTTACACACAATATACACACATTCTAAAAGAAATACCCCACTAGAACAATGATATTGCGCAATATCCACGGAGTGAGCTCAAGACACTTAAATTTAATCTCAACTTTAAAGACCACACTACTACAGCGATTTTAAATTATTGTAGTGTTTTCACCTGGACCGTAAGTAGACGCACCCTATCAAATGACAAGAATTGCTAACTTTTGTTATTACAAACAAAAATATTTATTTCACCCTCTGTCATTTATATGTATGCATTCAAATAAATAAATTGCAATTACATGAATTTCATTTACAAATATGCTATCTCTAATGCAGTATAGTAATATTTTTTAAAAAAATGTATTTGCATATAACATAATGCTCTCATTCTTTACTTATCTTTCCCCATTCCACTAAACTACCTGTATCCCATTAATTAATGATTATTAATTATTATTATTATTATTATTATTATTATTATTATTATTATTATTATTATTATTATTATTATTATTATTATTATTATATTATTATTATTATTATTATTATTGTTATTATTATTATTATTATTATTATTATTATTATTATTATTATTATTATTATTATTATTATTATTATTATTATTATTATTATTATTATTATTTATTATCATTATTATTATTATTATTATTATTATTATTATTATTATTATTATTATTATTATTATTGTTATTATTATTATTATTATTATTATTATTATTATTATTATTATTATTATTATTATTATTATTATTATTATTATTATTATTATTATTAAAAGAGGTCACTGGTGATGTCTAGGGGTTGTTAATTGAAATCCTTATGTCATCACTGCTCATACAAAAACAAGTCTTTGCAACTTTCACAAAGTTTTGGTCCGATATATTCACATATCTGGATCTGGATCAGGAGATGGTTTTCGTGATGGTTACTAATAATCATAGGGGCAACCAAAAAGTGACCAAGAAACCCACCCATCAATTAAACAGGCAAAAGCAACCCATAACCAGACGTATGAATATCCGTCACCAGCCGCAGCCAACATCAATGAAACAGATAAGGAACAAATAAAAATAAATTGAGCAACAGCTCGAAAGAGAATGAAACATTAACGGTACCCATAGCCGAACTTTAATTAATTGAAAGTCTGCTATTATAGTTTAGTTTAATTATGGGTTAACGTTTTCTTTAATCATACAAAAGTATTTCTGCTTTATCTTATGAACCTGATCTATCTGTATATAACGTGCCATATACACCTCTACCATTGCCTATTTCTTTAATTTTAACCTTTATCTGTCGAGTTGTCAGGAAAGTTAACCCAAATACAACAGAGTGAAAGAGGCACCAGACGACTTCTGTATTAGGGGAAAACTATTTTTCAATATATTTGACTCGACATACTTACCACTTCTACATAGACGCGACACTCCACTAAAGGAGCACAGTTTCACCTAACTCCCGAGCATGCCCGGTTGTTTTCAGGTATAAATTAGTTGAAAAAATGAAGAGAAAGAATAATAATAATAATGAAATGTATTTATATCCTCTATACAATAAAGCTCTAGGCGTAAAACAATAACTTCAATCCATTCAAATCTCTCTCTCTCTCTCTCTCTCTCTCTCTCTCTCTCTCTCTCTCTCTCTCTCTCTCTCTTTGTCTCTCACTAACTATCTATATATCTACCTATCTTACTCTCAGTCTCTCTCTCTCTCTCACAGACAGTCTTTCCGTCTCTCTCTCTCTCTCTCTCTCTCTCTCTCTCTCTCTCTCTCTCTCTCTCTCTCTCTCTCTCTTTCTTTCTCTCTCTATCTCTCTCTCTCTCTCTCTCTCTCTCTCTCTCTCTCGCTATATATCTATATCTTTCTCATAAACACACACACACAAACCTTCCACAATCCAACTATTTAACATATTAAAAAAAGAAATAAATAAATAAGTTTTTAAGTCTTTTCTGAAAGCGAATTCAGTAGGGACGTCACGAAGAGATAAGGGGAGATTGCTCCAGACAGTCGGTGCAAATTGACGAAAGGATCTGTCAGAGAGTTTATTTTTTACCCTTTTCTAGCACTTTAAGCAGACGATGATCATCTGATCTCAATGCACAGGGCCGAACGTACTGTTCGACCATATGATCGAGATTAGCAGGGGCGCATCCGTGAAAATATTTAAAACACATGACTCCAACCTTAAAGAGCACTCTGGCCCTAATGTGAAGCCAGTGTAACGTCAAAATCATTGGAGTCGTGTGTTCTCTCTTATTTCTTCTTTAAAATATTATAGCAGCTTGATTTTGAAACCGCTGCAGTTTATCAAGCAAGAAACCTGGGGAATTAAACTGGGTGAATTACAATAGTCTAAACGAGTAAAACAAAAGCAGATGACAGATCTGAATCATTATTGAGTTTTGTATACAGCTGAGTGTCATCAGCAAACAATTAAAATCAATGGGGAAGGTGGATAACCTATCAGAAAGGGGAGCAGAATGCATTGTAAAAAGGAGAGGGCCGAGAATAGATCCATGAGGCACTCCACACGGTAATATGGATGGAGTTGATACATGGTTTTCTATAAATACAGACTGAGTTCTTTCAAACAAATATTCCTTTAACCAATCTAAAGCCGTGCCATAAATATAATATTGATCACGTAGTCTGGTCAGAAGTAAATTTCGAATGTGACACTTAATCGAGTAAAACGAGCATCGCAGCACTTTTATTATCCAAACAATTTACAATATCAATAAAAAATAATGTCGTGTCTGTGCTATATGAGGCTTTGTATGCAGATCGAAATATAACATTTAAGGCATCCGTCTCTATATTGGTAGTACAACGTGCAGGACGACATTTTCAATTAATTTTGAAATATAATTCAAATTTGACACAGGTCGAAAAGTCTTTAACTCATTGCAGTCAAGATTTATTTTTCTTCAGGTGTCTGACCAAGGCACGTTTCAACATAATTGGAAAATCGACCTACACAAGACTTTCATTTACGATGGATGCAATAGCTGGAGCAAGATAATTTGCACATGCCTTGGTGAGCCAATTTGGTGTTTTATCTAGCGATCATGATTTATTAGTCATAATTAACAATACATTTTTAACGTCTTCTATTGTTAAAGGTTCATACGCTATTAACATTTTATAACTGTTGTTCATTCTTTTAGTTGGTTTTGTCATCAGGAGAGTTTGTGTCCCCCTGTTGTGTCCCTTCATATCATATTGCTCTTTCAAGTGAGGACATGTGCCTAGTCGGTGTTATTTTGTCCATTTATAAAATCACATGGCTCGTTATTTCTACGCGCGATGTCGTGCTGGGAAATGGATAAGATGGCATTGTGGCGTTGTCTTTGTCTAGTTCATATCGGGTGTTGGAAATTTTCTGTGGTTTATATTCTCAAATATCTCGCTGCATGTTAACCATAGCAAAAAGTCACACATACAAGATGAATAAAAATTGATAGTCATTTATCTCATTTGTTTGTTCAAATAAGCTGACACCTATACGAAAACAATGCACTCATTTATACCTTGATTCTAAACAGTTTGTCAAATTCACACCTATATTTTGTACTCAGTCGGTAATAAATAGTTATATTTATAGTAGCGTTGATGCCTTCCAAAAGAAAGCTGAATTGGTACAGAAAGAAAAACAGGTTGCTGTAACGTCCATCGGGGCTTAGTTCAATTTCAACATCCTCGACTAATACGAAAACTAATTCTGGCATTGAACAAACAAGGAAAATAATATATATTGCACGGATCATTTTAACCAGACGTTTTTCCCTTTCATCGAAACCATGATCAATACTTGTATCCTCTGACGTCTTTGCTTTACCTTTTATCGTTTGATTTTGTTTATCTGACGTTGATGCCGACTTCCTCCATTTACCAGAAGCAACTACACGTAACGCTGTGATCTCGGTGAAACAGAATACCAAGATCACTCTAAGACTTGTGGACAATGTGGAGTTCAAATACTTGATGACAGAGAACACAGAATTGGCATTTGAACTTCTATATATGGACAGAATGGTTTTATTGGTGGATGAATTAGGCAACCATCTTAAATGCTCCACAATAAACATTGGAACTTGTTCAGTGAGGACAATAAATATTGGTATCATCATAACAATTATTGCACTTCTTTTAGCTGTGAACATTCGTCTTACTTTAAATGGAAAAACAACACACATGCATCTTTCAAATGTGATATAAACAGTGAGCCAGCCCGATATTTGTACGAACGTAAGGTGGGGACGAACTGCAGTGACAGATAAAACACTTACGATGTCAAATGGCAAATCTAAGTTTGGCATGTACGTAAAGAGAAAACAAACAGATGTCCATAGCAAGAAAACAAGACCCAGTAAATCGGAAATTGACAATGATAGGAGGCTGGCAGTGCTGCTGTCCTTAAGCACACCTTGTCGGATGAAGACGATAATGTTGAGGATGTTGGCGATGATACCTAAAATGCTGATAATGCCACACAGTCCAATATATAATACGATTTGACTATAGTACAGTAAAGTGTCACTGATTATCCTGCTATCAGCAATTGTCGGTTGCCTGGTGGTATTCATTATGTCCTTATGAAATAGTTTTTCATCCATTTTGACTAATAATGGGCTATTTCTGCTACTTTTTCATATTGTAGAAAAAGCTGACAAAGAATGGAAGATATATTTAATTGTTTTATTTAATTCAACTATACTAAAGATGTAATAGGAAACGGTTTATGTAAAATGCAATCGATTTAATATGTTTTTGAGTAGCACTGCTGTACAATTTGTACTAGAACAAAGGAGCAACCCGGAATACAATGAGGTTTTAATTGAATTTGATGTCAGAGTGGGAACTAAACCACAAGCTAAAGAAAGAATGCTTAGTCACCAGATAGTTTGTACATATGTGATAATTTCACGGATTCAAAAGCTTTCCCAACTCAAAAACAAAAATAAATTAACTCACTTATAATCTACATAAACGGCAAAACAACTTTCGATTGGAGAATATTGTTTATAAGTAAACAAAAAAATGTTTTTTTTTTTAAACTAAGAAACACTAGTGCTTCATGGTAACTAAAAAAACTTGCAAAATAGTGTGCGCAAAGAATGACAAAAAAGTAATATCTATAAGTCCTGGGCTCGTTCTAATGAACGCGGACTAGTGCTTAGTCCCGGACTATCTCTGACTTTAGTAAATGACTAGAAAAATTCGGATTTAATGTGAGATGACTAAGCTAGTCCCAGACTAAAATCACGTCACCTTCGGACTAAGTTTGGCCAAGATTTAGTCACTTGCTCGAGTCGGACTTGATCGTTTAGTCTCTGACTAGTAACTAAGAAACGGAGTCAACAAAGATGGCGGCCAATGTTAGACGACTCGGTTCGCGAGAAAAAAATACATAGAAAAAGAATTATAACGACAAAAGTAATCTGTTGATATTTGTCAATGCTAATGGAAACGGTTTAAAGGTCATAGATCGTCGAAAGCACACATTTTTTGTCCGGGAAACTAATAAATCTGATGAAGTTGAGTGACTCAGTGAGTCTGAGTCTGAGATTTCAGCTTCGCTTGGTTCGTCGAAGTTTAAGTTTAGATTTAGATATTTAGAGAATAACAAACAAACAACTAGCTTATTTTTTAATATGAAAATTGTGTTGTTTAGCTAAAACATCCCCTACCCCCTTTTATTTTCTTTATTTTTGTGCCGAGCAAAGCAATGCGAAGTTACTCTCGATCACATGACGTGATTCGTATGACTATGACACTGTCATTGACAGTACTGTCAAAACAACTGTCAACACATGAAAATGGCGGCAGCTGTGCTGTTTCAAATTCGTCAGAGACGACTGATTCAACGGGAGAGGGTGTTTCGGGCCAGACTCAATCCCATCGATTCGTTTAATGACGATGAAGTATACGAACATTTCCGTTTTCATCGTGAACACATTTATATAATTTGTGATCTTGTAAAAGATGACCTTGATCGTCTTCTCTGGAGGAAAGGTTAGTATTTGTATTCATTTTAATTCTAATCTCCTACTATCTAGACTAATCTTTAAAGAGAAGTTTTCTTACATTCTCATGCATCCAACCCAAAATCGGTGCAAAGACTTCTTCTCCTTCATCTTTACACCTCCTCGTTCTTCTTCATCAACATCATCATATTCATCTTCTTCTCCCACTTCTTCCTCCTCCTCTTCTTCTTCTCAACTGAACTAGTCAAACTAAGTGTTAGTGTTGGTAGATCTGTCTAATCATCACACACAAACCACTATGACAGTTACTGGTATGACATGGAATGGAAATTTTTTCACCGCTCTCTGGCACTATTGAATTTTGCATTCCCTTAACCAATTTTCGAGCTCTTGTTGGAGATTATTTTCACTGTAATTGTAATATTTTGAAAGGGAACATTTTTCATTAGCAAAACCAGTTTAGAATTGAAGAAAAAAAAAAGATTGTACAGTTGGACTGACAAATTGCTGAGGAGAATCGTGCTCGGCCCATAGTTGAGTCCTTGGAAAAGACTCTTTTCTCACATTCTCTCATCATACTCAGGTGTAAAATGAGTACCTGGCCGTTAACAGTGTTGTCTTTGTCCGAAAAATTGTAATATCGCCTGACAGGCGTCATGTCCCGTCTTACATGTTAAATGTTGCTGTTGTAAAGCGCTTTGAACACATTAAGTGGATATTGCGCTATATAAAGCTCAATTTAATTTGATATGAATCAATTAAAAATCCTCTCTTGCGGTTATACAAAAGCTGTCAAAAAATCGTAATATGTTGTTTCAAAACTTGTGTCGTCTTTTTAAAATTTCACTTCAAATACACATTTCAAAGATGTTGTCGACGGTCAATTTTTAAATAAAATATTTCACTGGATAGACTTTAAAAAGTGAAAGTAATACATTCGAGTACAGTTTCCTTGAACTTGAACTCATTCGAATATCCCAAATTTTTTCCTTATTATTTTTAGTTGTCATTCCATTCCTTACTTGAACTAATTTCACCTTGCCAATGTAAAAAAGGATTTGATTAATTCAAGGTTTTATTTTAATGCACCCTGTTATTTCGACCACCGAAGATTTACTGTTACATTGACAGTTACGTTTGTGTACAATATGATACACATGCATACACACAGGCACTCACACACTCCATTGTCATTTCGCATAATTGACACCTCTCATAGTTATTCTTATCACTTCGCCATTCATTCTAATTTCAATGCCACATGCCATGATTTGCTACTAGTTGGCTACGTCATTAAATGAATGATGTGATACAGGAACCGTCTCCCAATAAAGTAAATAATAATTATAAATTTCCCTTTAATAGTCCTCATGCGGAAATTTGTCTTAGGGTTTATTCAATGGGAATACTGGAATAACTCCAGTTTCAACCGCAGCACAGCGCTGCAAATTGAGCTAGGGAGAGGTGGCTTGTTGATGGCCACATGCCATGGTATATATTCGAACTAGGTATCTTTTGGGTACGAAGCAAAGACCATACTGGTGAGGCACAAGCGTCAAGTACAAAGACATTTTAAAAAAATAATTAAAATTTAGCCTTATTTAGCGCAATATCCACTAAATGTGCTCAAGCGCTTTACAAGGGGACCCTGGTCAACAGCAACATTTAACATGTAGGACGAGACATGCGCCTGTTAGGCGATATTACAATTTTTCGGACAAAGGCAAGGCTGCTAACGGCCAGGTACTCATTTTACACATGAGTACAGTGAGAGAATGTGAGTAAAGAGCCTTTTCCAAGGACTCAACTATGTGCCGAGCGCGAGGTTCGAACCCAGGACCTTCCGATCCAAAAGCGAGTGTCATACCAATAGACCACATCCGCACAAAGACATCGTGCTGAAAGTAATCGCATCAAATAGTTCTTCCTTCACTCCTTCAGAGCTGCAAGGCTGGTGTAGCGGGGGTAATTGCTTGCTATCCCTAGGATAGGACACAGGTTTATTGTAAGGAACTTTCCACCAGATCTAAAATATACAGATTCCCCATCATTCCTGGGTGGTCAGTGGGGTCAAATAAGAATCTCTACTTTGCCCTTAGCATGTAAAGCAAATACCCTAATAATTGAGCTAGAGGGACCAACTTCACATCAAAGACCCGTTTAAATATCTTTAAATATTGGAAATGAAAAAAAAAATTTAATGAATAGCAGTCCTTCAGAGGCATGAAGCCCAAGGAGCCAGGGTTTTTCCCGAATTCTATGGCATGAAACGGACAATAACAATTGCTTGCTACCCTTTGAATAGGAAGGTAGTCTATTAAACAGTACTTTCATGAGATCTGACAGACTTAGCTACCCAATCACAACCCCTCCGACTATCGCTATCTCCCCCCTCCCCTTTCTACCACCTACATTACATCAGAAAAAGGGGCAAGTTGGAACAATGCAATGGTTTATTCCTCTGTTCCCCTCTGCTCTGCCTCCATCCATTCTAATCCCCCACTCTCAGCCACTACCACTACTAAATGCTCTTCAAAACCTAGTAATAGTAAAGCACCGTCCCAATGATAATAAAAGACACCATCAGGCTTCACATAAAAGCTCATTACCCAATCAGTTTTCATCAGGCACAGTTACTCAATCTGTCAGTTGTCACACGTCATTCGCTTTATTAGGCATAGGTCTATCAACATATTGATCAGTCAGTCACTTGCCTCCCACTCGCCTTTTGTTGAGTCGTCATGATATGGTACACAAAGTACATGGTTGTTAAAACGTCACCCAATAACTACTACTCCCCCACCCTCATCCCATCTCCATTCCCTGACGCCTGGGTTATTCCATTCTTCCCTTGGAATAACCCTGAGACAAATTTCTCCTATGGGATGAATAAAGGGAATTTTATTATTTTATAGTAGGAAATTGTGCGCGAGCTGTACTGTACGTAAGTTGACTACACTTCCTGATTTAGATTTTATTGCAGGTTTTAGTATATGCATAATTTTACTTCTCCCATTTTTAGGTCGTCTCTGATGCAATTTTATAAGTTACAAACGTGGTTCCTAAGTGGCCTGGTTCAGTGCATGAAGCAAATTTGGGCTATTCTTTGCATTTGAGAATCCACATCGCAGGGCTTTGGATGGTGTGATCCTTGGAGACAGTCGTTATATGTTAAGAAATTGGCTAATGACCCCAATACCAAACCCCCCAAAATAGAGGAGAAGAGGCATTTAACACCGCCCATCGTATCACAAAATGCACAATTGAAAGGTAAGTTTTACCAGTCATATAATCCCACCCTCCAGGAAACAATAACATTTTGATAATTTTTGAAGTTTAATATTTTAGGTTTATTTTTATATCCACTTTAACAATACAATTTGCAAATGATCAATGAAAATAAAAGAAAATTAACCAAAAAAAATAGTTGTAATCATACTGTCATTGTCATGCTATTATAAACATTAAATTTTTTTTGAAGAACTCAGATTAACCATAATAGTTCTTTCCCTTCTAATTCTAATTAAATGACTGAGAAAAAAAAGAGAGGGAGAGAGAGAGAGAGAGAGAGATAGAGAGAGAGAGAGAGAGAGAGAGAGAGAGAGAGAGAGAGGAGAGAGAGAGAGAGAGAGAGAGAGAGAGAGAGAGAGAGAGAGAGAGAGAGAGAGAGAGAGAGAGAGAGGTTCATTTAATTTTAATTGGTATTAAGTGTACATGTACAAGCAATTATTGTCATTTCAACAGAGTAATTGGAGTGGTTAAAAGAAGATGGAATTGTCTCCATGACGAGCTCAGAATGACGCCTAACAGAGCCTGAAAGGTTATTTATGTGTGTTTTAGGCTCCACAACTTTGCTGTTGATGCTGGCCTACCCATGGAAGAAAACAACCGCAATGATGATGATGACAGCAATCATAACTTTTCTCCTATTGGGACTCAGGAAGGAGCATCTGAACAGAACGTCTTGCTGCTGGCAAGGCAGCCAGGCTGACTTTGATTAATAGAGCTTTTAGAAATATCGTTGAACCTCTCTAATCAGGAAATAAATATAATCATTAATGTAGTACAACACTCTACAAGTATACCGTGTGCAGTATTCTTGTTGTGCTGAGCTACATAAATGTCACAGTTTTAATTATTGTTCAAGCATATGGAAACACTTAAGCAACATGAAATGCTGGCCATTTAATTAAGATGATTTTAGAACTACATCCCACTTTTTAAACAAATCCTTATAAACTGTTCGTCAGTGCTTAAAAGTGTTAATATAAATATATTTGAGAAGACGATGGACTCAGCAACAGTATGCATTTTTGTTTTATTTCCTTGTAAATCATCTTTTTGTTTGAGTATTTTTCTCTAAGGGGGAACCAGTATTTTTTTTTAAACATATATAATATGTGATAAGTAAGCATTTGAGTGTGCTCCTCTTAGTGGGGACCTGTGCTTGTGCCTGGACGACACTTTTAGGTGACTTTAAACTAAGTACACCGATGGCATGCTCTTGGAATCTACATCCATTCCATATAAGAACCATTTCCTTTTTGTTTTACTTATTAGTGCTTTGAATTGTTAATCTAGAATTGCTTGACTATCCATTTGCATCCTTTTTACTGGTGCTGAAATGACCTAAATATGTCGCAAGCAATTAAAAAACAGAAGAGGATTTATAATTCTAGAACATTTTGCTATCCCATTTTCTTCCTTTTTACTGGCACTGATATGACCTTAACGTGTTGCAAGCGCCGTAAAACTATTAAAAACAAACAAATAAAGAATGTTGATTAAACAAAATCACACAACCACACTTATGTTATACTTCGTGGTCCCACTGTCACTTCAATGTCCCCCATTTTGACCAACTTGTTAGCCGTGATAGTCCTTTTAGTACTGTTGTCAAGTTAAATACACTGTTAGTGGCTATGTGGTCTTGTGGTATGACACTCGCTTTCGGATCGGAAGGTCCTGGCCCTGAGCCTCGCTCGGCGCATAGTTGAGTCCTTGGAAAAGACTCTTTACTCATATTCTTTCAAAGTACTCAGGTGTAAAATGAGTACCTACCTGGCCGTTAACAGTGTTGTCTCTGTCCGAAAAATTGTAATATCGCCTAACAGACGTCATGTCCCGTTCTAAATGTTGCTGTTGGTCAGGGACCCCTTGTAAAGCGCTTTGAGCACGTTTAGTGTTTATTGCTATATATAAAAGCTCATTAAAAAATTTTTTTCTTTAGTCTTTCGGGTAAAATTCTATTAATAATTTAATGACTTTGTAGCAAAAGAATTTTGCCTACTAATTATGGTGTAATCTCCAAGATTACAGTCAGATATGTCAATAATATTTCTGGCTGGACTGGGATTCGGAACCAAACTCTCAGGGCCCATTACTGTAAAGAGAATTGTTGATAAATTTGAATTAAATGAAGTATAGAATTCACAAGTTGCACTTCAAGTCCAGATTACCCATTACAAACTTAATGAGGAGGAACACAGTGGTGTTTTTTTTAAAAGGTGAACGGTTATAAAATTAGAATGATTTTAATTTTATTTATATCAATTTTAATATGATACGATGTCAACTGATTTCTAATGTAAAATTTGCATCATATAATTACAGGTCTCTGGCTCTTTTTTTTTTTAACCATGAAATGCACCCAAGTGTAATCTTATCTTCTGATCTTGAGACCCATGAATCCCAGAAATAACAAATCTGCTGGGAATTGAACCCATGACACTTTGATTCATATGCAAGCATGATAACTCGCTGTGCCATTAGCTTGCCTTAATGAAACAAAATAAATCTTTACAGGACCCAATTCCAAAGTGGAATTTCAATACAATGTTGCGTGATGCCACTTTGACGATTTGTGATAAAAAATACATTGCAATCCCTTATGACACAAAAGCTCTTGCTCCATCACTTATTTCAAATTTGAAATATTCATATAATTTTGTCAGCTACTTCAGGATTGATGGTGTAAAGTAAATTTCAAGATTTTAACTACCATTGAATTATTAAATGTGAATAATCTTGTTTTGATACTCGACTTCAGTCTTCATTTATTGTTTTAATGTTTTTAAAATTGATAAAAAATCAAGAGGAAACGTGTCTCACAGGCAGTTGTTAGATATGCCATAGAGGTGATATACTTTTGAGACTTAACTACCAAAAGAGGATAGTTATATTAGAGAAAAATATTGTTCAATGAATCTGTGCATAGGCAATTGTAAGGATGAGTCAATATTAGACGACCACAAAAGATGCATGCAAACATAGTACACATTACTTGTTTAAAATATTGTAAGGTACTATCTTTATTCATGTCAGGCAGCCCCAGAGACCAGCGATCACATCGTCCTCCACTGTCCAGTCACTAAACTTGAAGGTGGCTACGAAACCGTCCTTAGGGCGGAGGAAGACTTTAGAAGCTGGGTTGACGAAATAAATTTGTAGGTGTAGCCATATGCTACTACTACTACTTTATTCATGGAATGCCTAGATGACAGCCTTTTACATTTGTATACAGAACAATGTATGGAACTATTATAATTGCAGAAATTTACCTTGAATACCATCAACAATGGTACTACACTCGCCAATAATGACGAGTACCGGTACTTGTTCAGTAAAGTTTGAAGAGGGTCCTGGTTTCCCCCTCCAGTCTGCTTTACAGAATCAACATGACTTTGGACTATTCTTTTCGTGTCCTTGAATTTGTTTTTAGCTCCATCACCGAACGGTTTTTGAGAATTCCACATTGATTCTCATTCTGATCTTTTCCCAGACCTGAAAATGAAAAAGGAGAAAAAAATATGTAAATCAACGATTATGTAATGAGATTGTTGAGGACATTCATTTTGCACTGGAATCAGTTCTATTGATTGCTTTTTGTTGCCATAAAATCTTTATTTATTATTTTCGTTGTAGCTGTAGCAAACTTTACTTGTATAATTAGTCTGTATCCTTTAATTATTTGCATAAAAAATGTCATGCTTTTGAGTGTAGATTATTATCAGTCATACCTCTTAAATTGGCATTTTATTATTAAATATTTGTAGGGTCTGACTGGAGAGGGTGAAGATTTATTTCTTGCTTATCAAATGTACAAGGATAGGTCGCCCTAAATCTGTATGCTTTTCTATACCTCAAATTCCAACAGCTCTAACTGCAGATTGGTTAAACTAAACTCTCCACTGTTTGAGAAACTCAATTATTTGACATCTTTTGTTAGTTTGATGTAAATACATATGAGGTATTATCAGTTAACCTTGCTTAAAAACCGAAAATAGATACCAAACCCCCTCACCACAAATATGTATGCTCATGCCCCAAACCCGTAAACGGCTTGCCCTAAACCAGAACAGTATTAAATTAGTCTCCTAATTGTTCAAAATTTCATAATTTTTTTAATATGATAATGTTGTGGTAGAATTTTATTTACTATTAGTTTTTAAAAATATTTTCTTAAAGACAAAAAAATAATTGAGCATATATAAAGAGCATTATCCTAGCATTTACGTTTGTTGCGGTTATAACTTTTGACGCGTCAGCGATTATCTGTTATTTTTTGCACTGAAAAAAAGAAGAATAAATAAAGACACCGCTTGGGAATTTAAAAAAAAACGAAAAAAAACAACCTTTTAATTTTAGAAAGAAGTTTATTTTCACTTCCACTTCATTTCGAATTTTTCTGGTTGTTGACTTGTTCTAAATATTCAAGTGAGTTGAAAGCTTAAAACTTTTGTCATTTTTTGTGGCAACTGACACAGATGCTAGATTGTATACTGCTAAACATGCTCAAAGCTCTGTAAGGGGCTCAAAGCTAATAGCAACACAGCAATATCACAACTTTTCCCCGACAGAGTCATTACTTTTAATGGCCAATTACTCAATAAGGAGCCTTTTTCAATGACTCGACTTTGAACCACTCAGGGAGGGACTTGAATCTTGGGCCTACTGGTCCAAACTCAAGTGTCATACTACAAGACAACAATGCCCCACTTAGTAGAGGCAAAGAGGAAGGGTGAATTTATTGCCTAACCTCCGCACTACAGTACATCTATTTATATTGTTTATTGATAAATTATGGGTGCCATGTCGGCTATTATGATGCTTTAAAATTTTCATTGAACATGCCAACCTGCTTTTTTTTTTCATTAATTTTCTTTTTTTTTTTTAGAAACCCGAGACCGGGTTGACAAGTAGTAAAAGGGTGGATTAGTGGATCAGAGAGCAGAGCAGGGAGATAGAAAGTAGATAAACACAATCCAAAGTAGTCTAGAGGTATACAAATACAAAGCAACATTGTGAGTGGCAGGGACCTACAGTAGGCACTTGCAAGAATTTTTCAAAATAGTGGCTATGGGTATTAATTTAGCGTAGAAAAATAAAGGGGAGTGAAACATTAACTAGAGTGAAAAAATTATCGCTCTATCTTAACTGGTTAAAAAGTTATGACCGTTTATGTGGTGGAAAATCTATATATAGCATAATTTATTATAGGAAAAAATGTGACGAAAGCACAGCATCCCAATGGATAATCAAGTATAATTCAGAAACAGCTTCAGATACAACTTTGAAATTTTTACATGTGGTAAATCAACATATCTGTAATATATTGCAAACATAAAATGAATTATTTATTGAGAAAGAAAAGTATAGTTTAGAGCGGGGACAGCTGAAATCAAGGAAAAATAGATCACGACATACAAATGAATGACCTATTGGGATATTGGAAAAGTCAATAATAAAATATTTATCCACATGAAGATAGACCAAATACACCACTGAATTGGCGTCATTTAGTTGTTCACTTTGAACTTTTCAAAATGAAAATAGACCTCATAAAAGCAAAGATATGGACTGACAAATGTTTGAGGTGGTGTATTACCTACAGATGCCCAGTGTCAGTGACCGTGCTGTAGCCTATTTTTATTTCATTTCACGATAGACCAAATACTTCACTGAATCGGCGTCATTTAGTTGTTCACTTTGAACTTTTCAAAATGAAAATAGACCTCATAAAAGTAAAGATATGGACTGACAAATGTTTGAGGTGGTGTATTAGTATTAGTCTACAGTCCTACAGATGCCCAGTGTCAGTGACCTTGCTATAGCCTATTTTTAATTCATTTCATTAGTGACAGAGAAAAAATATATGTACTTCTCTTTTTTTTCGCACTGTCACGGAGTGCTGCAATCTCGACATAATTGTATTTTCCAGGAGGGCTGCAGTTTCAGGGTTTGAAAAGTTATAGTTGTTCTCTAGTTGAGCTCCATTTTCGTCAATGAATTTCAAAAGGAAATAGAATCTAAACAAAACGAAAGCGGATGTGGCGCTGATTAAATCTTTTGCGTCAGAAGAACCCAAACAGCAGCACAAAACAACCGATAGAGTCAAGGGCGAGGTCAGGACTAGGCCAGGACTTGCCACGCCCATTTCTAGGCTAAAGCCCAGCTTGTCCGAGACTAAATAATTCTCATTGAATCCGATTTTTTTAGACACTTACTAAGCTTGGGCTAAAGACTAGCTAGTCATTTACTAGACTAGTAAATTACTAAAGTTAGTCTGCATTCATTAGAACGGGCCCTGGAGTGTTATAAAGCATCTCGTTACTAATCAAAAGAAACATTGATTCTTATTTATCAGCTTCGCGTAGATTTTATGTTGTATTTGCTCCATTTTATTATAGAAAGAGAATTTTTTGTAAGACATCCATTCACTTCAAGAAAAGTTACCTCACATGTCAATATTATATAGATAGTTCGAAGTTGATGCCACTCAGGTCTTTGTTATTGATTTTTGCCATTCGCGTTTATGAGTAATTCTCACTAAACTGTATTAATCAGACTATAAACGTTTATGGTTGCACATAGTTTTGTGACATGGCCCGTTGTACTTCCGGATGACAGTATTGTGAGCTTCTTAGCCAAGCGCATTCTATCGATATCTCTCTCTACGAAGGTTGACGACTAAAAAACGGGTTTGGGCTGTTGCATCATTGACAAACAGTCCTGACTGTTGGAGGATTGACGAACTGAGATATTTCATCGTTCTAGTTGAAACTTCCGAGGTTGGCGGGTTGTGTAAACGCCTACCTGAGCACTACGGCCAATTGTCGAGAAAATATTTTGGAATCTTAGTGTTGACTTAGACGGTTAAATCAGCAACACATCTTGTCTCTGAGAAACTCAAACCGCAATAAACGTTTTAACAAATAATTAAACGGATGGTATTAAATTTATTCCTGAAATGGTTTAACACAGCAACTTGTACGAGTTTCGAATCCTCTATCTATCGGTTGCGATTCCTGCGTCTTATACAATAGACGAACTTTTTTATTTATACTCTAGGAGTATGATAAGAACAGGTCTATAAGTGGTTTTCAGTGTTGAGTTAGATGGTCAACTAAATTCAATGTGTATACACTTATTTAATTAGAGGTGTGACTTTTATTCGAAAACAATAAGGGTCGGGTTACGAAAAGGTATGTATTCGTTGGGTGCCGAGAATGCTTACACATGAAATTAAAGGGGCCAGGTTACTCATACCTCATCTGAACCTTGACAGAGGAGATTCGTTCCTTAGGTAATTCATAACGGGGATGATTTGTGAGTACATCTCTATGAAGCGGAAAAAAAAACAACAACAGAGAATAAAATAGAGGGTCATTCAGTCCAAAGAAATTCAAGATCGACCTTCTGCCGGAAAACTGCTACTGAAAATGTTTTGAGATTGTGATCGTATTTTTCATTAGGAGGTCTAAGAGAATGGAATAACAATAAACTTTGATCGTTAGATATGTACATTAAGAAAGCTGAAAAAACGATTGAAGCGAGTTTCACCGCATGAGGATATATTGCAACACAACAATGCACAACCCTACACAAGCGTTAAAATACGATATCACATTAAAACGAGCTATGTTTGTGAAGTCATAGAACAACCCCGCCCCCCCCCCCCACACACACACACACATTTTAGCTTCAAGTGATTTCATTTGCTATTTCAAAGATTTAAGAGAGACGCCTAAAGTGGTCAATTTTTTACAGTGAAGGCGAGGTGGAGACGAAAGAGACTCGATGTTGGTGTCGAAGCATGTCATTTGAATTCTTCCTCAACGGGCTCACCAAGCCGCATTCGTTTTAGAGTATTAGGCGTATAAAATTCACAAAATGAAACCAGAGAAATATCATATAAATACAGGCCCATACATTCTATGTATATCATTTATTATAAATAATTAGAACTATCCTCTTTTTCATTCAACAAACCCCTTGTTACGACTGAAAAAATTCAGATTTTGAGTTCACTGTTATTACCCATAGTAACGAATTACACCACCTATTATGAAAGGGAAATTTCTCTAATGTTTTCGATGACCTATAAAGATAAAAAGACCTATCTCCAAGCTGCTCTACTACTACTACTACTACTACTACTACTACTACTACTACTACTACTACTACTACTACTACTACCACCACCACTACTATTACCACTGCTACTACTACTACTACTACTACTACTACTACTACTACTACTACTACTACTACTACTACTACTACTACCACTACTACTACTACTACTACTACTACTACTACTACTACTACTACTACTACTACTACTAATACTACTACTACTACTACTACTACTACTACTACTACTACTACTACTACTACTACTACTACCACTACTACTATTACTACTACTAAATACTATACTACTACTACTACTACTTACTACTCACTATACTACTACTACTACTACTACTACTAACTACTACTACTACTACTACTACTACTACTACTACACTACTACTACTACTACTACTACTACTACTACTACTACTACTACTACTAACTACTATACTACTACTAAACTACTACTACTACTACTACTACTACTAACTACAACTACTACTACTACTACTACTACTACTACTACTACTACTACTACTACTATATTTCAACTACTACTACTACTACTACTACTACTACTACTACTACTACTACTACTACTACTCTACTGACTACTACTACTACTACTACTACTACTACTACTACTACTACCTACTACTAATACTACTACTACTACTACTACTACTACTACTACTACTACTATATACTACTACACTACTACTACACTACTACTACTACTAAAATGAATTCAAAATCCATAGAGACGTCTGGCTTCATTTGTTATTTTTGTGTGTGTTTTAAAACTTGTTTTTGCTTAAATCATAGAAATCATTCAAATCCATCATTCCTAATTTTTGACGTTTAAAGTATAACCAAGCAAAACGCAGTGCGCGTTTGTTATTGAACGACAAACCAGACAACGACGTAGGAAAAGTGATGCCTTTTTTGTCGTCACACGACTTTAAATCACGTATCAATGTACGCATAATAATTGTCTATAATATATTATATAATTTAACTTGTGTAAATGCATATTTCTTGCCATGTAGCACTTTGTAATCTTACTTGTTATCATTACTGTTTATGATTTGAATCGTCACACTCAATGGTCATATTATTTAACAGAGAATTAAAAAAAACAACAATTTGGATACATATCTTTTTGAATCCATCGCATACGGCATGGTGCTTGAACACTACATTGCCGTTAAAATACGGCAGTTGACATGTTAGCACTTAATGATTTTACAAATTGGAACTAAAACATTACATAATGGTCAAAATGCGTTACTTGTCTTCTTGAGTACCTTATCCTAAAGCCTCTTCAACCTAATGACAAAATTTGCAACATTTATGTTATCATTATATACCATTTTTTATCTTGACATATGCTTAATACTAAGTAATTTGGTGCGTATCAAGAAAATAAATGGTATAAAACATTATTGACAAGCAATATCTATTGGTGAAATGCGTGTCATTTGACAATATATCGATTTAATGACGGTTATTGGGATTATTGATAACATAACATAACATGTGGTATAGGGCAAAATAGGATAAGATCCTTTGAATGCCCTTAATATTAACGCCTAATATTAATTAGTAATGCCATAAATCTATTGATTAAATATTACAATAACGATACACGTGGTAAAGATAGTATTTCAACTTAAATGTACTCATGTGGTCTACAAACATATATCTTTAACCGTGACATGCAAAGCGCACACACAACCACACACACACACACACACACACACACACACACACACACACACACGCGTATAGAAAATAACCATAATAATATAATAATGCATAATATATACATACAAGATTGAAAGCCATGTCAACAGCAGAGCAAACAAGTATTATTCGTCATATATAAATCTCCCATCATATAATTCCCTGTCTACTAACACCTTGAAATAATCCATAGATTTTGCATTCTTTGTTTTAAATTTCAAACTGTTCCATTTCTGAACAATACGAATACCGAACCAGTTTTGTCTTATGTTTGTTTTGC
>NC_088372.1:17081680-17125761 GCF_034508935.2 Berghia stephanieae | reverse complement strand
CGTTGTGTGGCCTTGAGAAAGTCACCTCGCCCTAGCTCACTTTGCGGCGCTGCACTGCGGCTTACGCCTGGGCTATTCCAGTCTTCCCTTGGAATAGACCCTAAAGACAAATTTCCCCTTGGGGATGAATAAAGGGATTTTTTAGAGGGTTAATCAATTTTTGTCTTGTGTCGGGATGACATTTCGGGGGGAAAAAATCCTGAAAATATTCGATGAGGAGAGAGAGAGAGAGAGAGAGAGAGAGAGAGAGGAGAGAGAGAGAGGAGAGAGAGAGAGAGAGAGAGAGAGAGAGAGAGAGAGAGAGAGAGAGAGAGGAAGAGTCGAGTCAAAAACACGGAATCAAAATCGTACCCGGAATATAAAGGGTTTAAAAAATGTCACCCCCCCCCCCCCTCCCCCTCCACAAGGATTTAATCGCTTATGCCATAATATAATGTCATTTTACCGATAGGATGGAATTTCCTGCTGTTTTGGGACTTCTTTTCAAAATGAGGCTCACGTTAATCGTTTCATATTTCAAAACAAGATTATTGAAGCTCTGAGATTTGAATTTTTTTAAAAATACAAACAAACGTGAACCAGAAAAGAAGAGAGAAAAATATTTAAAGATGATAAAGAAAAAAAATCTTACGTTGATGATAAAAAAAAATAATTTGATTACATAATCCACAGAGTTTTAAGAAATCAGAACCTCCCCTCTCCCTCCCCAAATGAAAAAGCAACAACAAAGTGATATAACAGGCATGTAACCTTTCGAGTGTGAATTTTATTTAACTAGTCCTTTTTAATTAAAAGAATCGTAATTTTCCACCTCAACATAGGCAGATAAAAGGAGCATATTCATTTTTTATGAACATGCATTTTCTCAAATGATGTTCTTGTTAAGACGTCTAGATATTGAGCACAGTTTTTTTTTTTTCATACCGTATTATTTAGGGTATTCAGAACCGCAGCTAACATGCATACATGGAATCTGAGAGAATCAGATACATGCCGTCATTGCCAAGGAGGCCCTGAGACAATGGACCACATCGTCATCCACTGCCCAGTGACAAGCCTATCAGGAGGCTACGAGACAGCCTAAAAGGCAGGAAAAGAATTTGAAGAATCGATTAAAAGATTCAAAATAGAGGTGTAGCCATTCGATACTACTATTTGGGGTATTTTTTATCTGATTAAAGTTTGCATATTAATCTGTTCACATCAAGAAAGCTTTGTAGTATTTTCGTATGCTCTCAACTTCAGACCAGCAGGTTCTTGGTTTGAATACCGCTGTGGAGATGCAAAGTTAATTCATTGGAAAAGATTGTGTTCTCATTCTCTCCCCGCACTTCGGTATTAGATAAGTACCAAGCCGGTAAATGAGTAGTTTCTATCAACAAAAAAAAACAGTAATCGCGCCATACAGGCGCTATGTCTCGTCCGACATATATCATCTTGTTGCTGTTGGCTTGAGATTCCTTGTGAAGCGAT
The DNA here is from genome assembly GCF_034508935.2 of Berghia stephanieae. NCBI lineage: Eukaryota > Metazoa > Mollusca > Gastropoda > Nudibranchia > Aeolidiidae > Berghia > Berghia stephanieae. The sequence continues at coordinate 17,124,288 of NC_088372.1, read as the reverse complement.
TTGAGTACATTTTAAAAAAAATGAGCTTTATATAGCGCAATATCCTCTAAATGTGCTCAAAGCGATTTACAAGGGGTCCCTGGTCAACAGCAACATTTAACATGTAGGACGGGACATGACGCCTGTTAGGCGATATTACAATTTTTCGGACACAGACAACGCTGTTAACGACCAGGTACTCATTTTACACCTGAGTACGGTGAGAGAATGTGAGTAAAGAGCCTTCTCCCAGAACTCAACTATGCGCCGAGCGAGAGGCTCGAACCCTGGACCTTCCGATCCGAAAGCGAGTTTCATACCACAAGACCACATAGCCGCACATAAACATATATATTATATAAAAGATCCAACTTTTGTTTTAATAAGGCTCGAGTCCCAATACTCTTGTTGCTCCTGCAGTAAAAAGGGTCTGAAATGGACATATTACAATATGGCAATAATGCGTAATGTCAAAATTTGATTCCGATCCCATTGAACGTGTAAAACCACTCTTCCGGAGGACTGAATACATACCTTGTGCAAATTATCTTCTGGTTGCAGAGTGATGGCATCTTATTTTCTAGACTAGATGTATGCTGACCGTCAATAAAGATCATCCAACCTCGCTCTTTTAATGCCCCATATTCCTTTAAATCTGCCCATAACCCTTGCTACTAAAATAATAATGCCACCTTATGCTTCAATATGTAAACCTATCCATGTATTCCGAAGGACTGGTTACATAAACACTTACAATGGTTTTGACACCAAAAAAAGAGAAGATATGACATCAATATTCTTTCCTATTTTAAGTTGGAACAAATCGAATCCCGACATCGTGGGTTAAATTAATTGAATGAAATATGACAATTCTCAACTGAAAAAAGCTAAGACCAAAACAATTTATTTTGGCGATTGGATGCCGAGGGTCAGATGCCCCCTTTTAAACTAAGAATCCAATTTACCGGATGTCGCGAGATGACATCACAAAGGGGAGACAATCAGGTTATGTGCTTTTAAAATGTTGACCACAATATTATGGAGTATAATTATCCCTGATTTTTTTTTTTTTTCATTGTTGATAACTGATTTTCCATAATAACATGTTACCCGCCGCATGGAATCAGGATTATAATGTTGGAATGATTTAGGTTTTAAAAATTAGAAATATGAATTTTTAACCCTTTCCTTACCAAGTACAGGAAAATCGTCACATTCGTTATGATGCAACCAGCATTTTTTCTCATTAACATTTCTTTTGCACATCAAAATATTTGAAGAGATATTTTTGGTTTTAATTATTAGAACTCAATGCTGTGTTATACAACTTGTTTTCCTGTCATTCCTTCTGAGATGGAGTTTTAAAACGTCAATTTTTATGTTGGATGAATATGACGTTTCAGTGAAAATCTGGAAAATGGTCGATAAGGAAAGAGTTAAAATACATATCTATACAGCACAATATCTACTGCTAGTGCTCAAAGCGAAGAAGAAAAAGAAGAAGAAGAAGAAGAAGAAGAAGAAGAAGAAGAAGAAGAAGAAGAAGAAGAAGAAGAAGAAGAAGAAGAAGAAGAAGAAGAAGAAGAAGAAGAAGAAGAAGAAGAAGAAGCAGAATAATAATAATAATAATAATAATAATAATAACAATAATAATATTACCATCATCATTACTACGACCACCAACACCATTACCATTATCACTACCGACATCACCATCATTATTACGTTTCCAATCTGTTTTTCTCGTTTTCAAAAATTTGACACCCATCACAATAGACCTCCTTACTACTACGAAAATTCCCGTAGAACTACGAATTTTCGGCTAATCCCGAGCTTTATAAAACAAAGATTTTTAATTAAATACCATTTCTTGAAATCGAATTTTTGGTGCCAGAGTTATCACATAAAGGAGTTTATTACATCCCCCCCCCCCCCCCCCCCCCACGCATTATAAGACATGCTGGTGATTTTGAAGGGTAGTTAAAATGTCTACGATGTTATTACCCCTGAAAACTACGGTATTTTATTTTCCTATTTCAAGTAGGCAATCAGGATCAAAATAAGAAAACGGTAGGGGCTGCCTGAGGCCGGTGATCGTAAAATACTAACGAAAGGGTGAAAATGGAGGGGCTTCGTAAGACGAAGGGTTTGTACCCGAAACGTCCATTGTCTGTTTTGTTCCCATACGAAGCCTTTCCATTTTCACTCTTTCGTTAGTATCAAAATAAGACAAACAAAACGAAAGTTGATTTAATCTTAGGCTCTCGCCAATAATCCATACAATTTGATGACAACATACATGAAAGTGAGAAAAAAAGGGTAAATGGAACCAAAGAATAAAATGATACCAGTAATACCCACAAAAATACAACAACAGTAATACCACCAAAACTTACAAGAACAAAAACAAGATTACTTTCCTTTGTGATTACATGTCGCGTGACATCCAGTAAATTGAATTCTTGGTAAAAATAAAAAAGGGATCATTTCACCTCCTGGCATTGCCTGAAGAAACACGCATTTGTCTCGACGTTGTTGTTTTATTTTGGGTTTTTTTTTAATATAAAATTTTATTCTCAACGAGTCAATCATCTTTTTCTTTTATTGAGATAAATGTCGAAAACGATCCAGAAGATGACCATTTGGCCAGGAGACTCGGTTTTCCCACTACTTCACATCTTAATAGACAGGTTTATCAATAAGGTTCTACAGTCGTGACGTCACTTCCCTTGTAACAACACATGGCAACCGGTTCTAAAACCATCGGAAACAATGGCGGACGCCATGACTATACTATGACGTCCTATTATGAAGTTCGACAAGCATAACAGTGTTTTCAGAGGACAAAATTTTTATATATCTGGGCCCCTTTTTACGAACGCGAACTAGAGCATAGTCTCCGACTTGGGTCAAGGACTAGAAGAAAAAAAACCGGATTTTATGTGAGCTGACTAAGCAAGTCCAAGAATAAAATCACGGCACCTTTGGACTAAGTTTGGCCAAGTTTTCGTCATTTGATGAGGCCTGACTTAAAGTTTAGTCTGATACTAGTTACTAGATGCATCAAAGTGTCGACAAGATAGCGGCTATTTTTTGAGTGAGAGAGCTTCGATTCGGAAGGAAAATACGTCGGTTACCAATGACAGAGGCAAAAAGTGTCCTATTGCTATTGACACTGGCTTTAAAAACGGTAAGATAAGCGCAGATCGTCGGAAGTTCACATTTTTATGAGTAAAAACTAACAACAAACCGAGGCTCGCGAATTGCGAGTGAACGGAGACTCAGAGTCGAGAAGTCCGCTTGAAAGAACGTCCAAAATAAATAAAAACGATCAGAAAGTATAGTGGAGACAACAGTTATTCTGCTGGCATTGCAATTTACTGAAATAAAGTGATTTATCAGAACCCACTTTTTGTTTTGTTTGTTTTTTTTCTTGTTCAATATTATAGAATTGACATGACCATGGCCATCATTGTAGTCTGATCAGTCGACAGCCAATATCACGTGATGTGATTCATCATGGCAAAAGCATGTCCAAATTATGAAACGGAACGAAATATATCTATTTGAGTTTTTAGCACATGAATCACCCAACGTAATACTGTTTTGAGGCAGAATGGTCACAGAACCGTTCTAAGCAACGTGTAGGCAGTTAAGTAAGGAAGTATAGTGATATAATGGGGCTATATAAGAGTGGGGGGAGGGGGGGGGAGGGAGTAAAATGAAATCATACTGCAGCTGGCTGCGTTTATTTATCGACTTGCTATCTTTATGTATGTATTTGTTTTCTCTTTCATCTTGGTCTTATTTACGCATACAATTTATGTGATTATTTATATATTTGTTTACCTATTTCCGGTGCCAGACCAACAAATATTAGATTTTCTAGATACAAATCATCGTGAAAGACATTCCAGTATTCATTCTACATAGGTCATGTGACCTAGCCTCGGTCAGCGTGGTCTGTCTAGAGTAATCAATGACGGGCGAGATCGGTGGGAATCGGGGAAGATGTGTGTGTGTGTGTGTGTGTGTGTGTGTGTGTGTGTGTGTGTGTGTATATATATATATATATATAATACTATTGTGGTTGGAAAAAAAGTTGTGATTGTCTTTTCAATTACAATATACGAATATATTGATTTTGTCATTTCTTATCTATATTTGTTGTAGTCTGTTTATGACAGTTGAGACAATTGGTCAGAAAAGGTCTATAGAGGATTAATAACCAGTTAACTGCTGTACTCTGGTAAAAACGCGTATTTAACAACTTGGCCAGAAAACCTCAAATATCGATCCATTGAAAGGACCTGTAGTGATATATTTCAATCGCCTCAACTTTCCCAGGATTGTAAATAAATCAATACATAACCTCAATACCTACTCCTACTTGCCACCTCCTACATAGACGTGACAGGACCCTCATTTTGGAAAAAAAACCTCTCTAAACTGTGACCTCTCGAGGAATGATTTCAGCATGTCGGTAGCTCCGCTAACTACTCTTAGAAACAACCGATATCAATCGGATTCAATAGTCTGATGCGACGTCGCCCAGCAACGGCGAGCAGAGTGGTTCTAAACAAAGAAACTTGGTACTTTTTATTATTCATGATGGCTAGAACTTTTCATATATCATCTGAACAGAAAGTATAATCGTCAAAACAGGATCATATTTAAAATATTTTTCTCCTCTGGATACACTTTTCTGCTCGTCGGAGAAAATTACATAAAGGAGTCCGCCATAGTTTAGAGCCAGTTACTAAGTTACTATGCGTCATTACGAGGGAAGTGGCGTCATGACTGTTGAAGCCAATAAACGATACGCTCAATTAAGTCGATTGCCTCTCTGGTAAGCATGTCTGTAAATCACCCAAGTTTAAGAGCTTTCCTCTTGAGCCTCTTCTAATGGCCAATCAGACTGGAAATTACTGTTTGTCTCAAAATCCATCGTTCACATAATTGGGTATAAAAGATAAATTGATACTAAGCTGCTGGAAGCTGAAGACTGTAAAAAAGTAATTAATAAAATGAATATAACATCTTCAAAATGAACGAAATACCAAACACGGAACGTTTCGGGCTCAAAACCCTTCTTCAGCTAATAACAAAAACGATTTAAAAAATAAATAAATACATCACTTAAAATGCAAACAGACACCAGAGAAATGTTTGCCACATCCATTCTGTATAACCAATAGGGTTTTGATACGTAAACAAATCGAAGCGTTTGCTTGGTTACAAAGCACTTGTGCTGAATGGAAAAGAATATCAAATTATGCATAAAATTTGGTGCGAAAATAATATACAAAAAAATAAAATAAAGTAAGTGTCAAATGTACCGGGTGAAATCGACTTGTACATATTTATTGCAGGTCTGATAACCCAAATTTTTACGGGGTCATTGTCATAATGGAAAAACTCAAACTAACGCAAAATATTGTCCATTACAACAATGTTAAATCGAGCTCATAATTGTGCTTCGAAGCACACGTAGGGTGAAATAAATCCAATAAGTTGGTGAAAATCATAAACGAGCAGTATGAAGAATGCGCAGTGATCCAGTTGAAATGTCGTGATCGTGAATTTGAAAATAGAATGTCAGTTTCCTACAGAAAAGGAATAGGCTAATTGATACAATAATCATAAACATGAAATGCTAATTTTCACAATGTCTGCTCTACCGACGAAGGAAATACCGCAAACCTTAGAAATTAAGACATTAGGAAACAGTGTGTCCAGTAGATTTGAAATAATCCGGTCTACTGTTGAGTCCAAGGCGATTAAAACATCCAAGGATTTAAACAAGATGGTATAAAAATATTATACGTGAATAAAGGTGAAAAATATTTCTTCAACTTCCATGCTATTCGTTTTTCATACACGCTTATTCATGCAACCAAGAGTGGGGAAAACAAAAAAGGTGGGACCGTTAATAAGAGACAAAGAAGACGTAAAAATACGAAAACATATGTCGGTAGCTGTTCTTAATAATCTGACACACGTATTGCTGAGAAACAACAAAATAAAAATAAAAACAAAAATAAAGCTATAAAAGAGCCTTGTTAAATGACTACTTATTTAAACTGTGGAACGTGGGCACTAACAAAAAGCGAAGAAGATAAACTAGATGCCTTCGATCGGAAACGGCTCAGAAAAATTCTAAATATCCGCTTCCCAACCAAAATAGGTTACAAGTCGTTGTACATAAAATACGAAGAAACAAGACTATCGATTCAAATGCTGGTAACTAGATGAAGACTATTTGGACATATCTTAAGGAGAGACATAAATATCCCAACTAATAAGGCAATGGCGTTATTTTTTAAACCAAGCAGACACTACGATAAATAAAGGCCTCATGCGCCTAGATGACACACGAGAACTGAGATGCCAAAAGATTTTAGAGCAACTGAGATCCATCGCAGCAGATCGCCATCGGTGGATAGAACTGACTCAACAAACCAGAGAATCTACCAAAGCGTCCTAGTCCGAAGTTTAGGGTGCCATATGTCAAGTTAGTGAAGTAAGTCAAGTCATGCATGCAACACACACACACACACACACACACACACATATATATATATATATATATATATATATATATATATATATATATATATTATTATTATTATTATTATTATTATCAGGTGGTCACAAAAGCACGCAGCTGCTTTTTTCTTTGTATTGCAGACAGTTATACAGATAATTTTTTTCCAATTTTTCACTATTAGAACTATTCCCTGTTAATATAATAATAAAATATCAAAATAATTGAATGACATTTTTTGAACACAAACGGCTTGTAACATTATCTAAAAATTTCGATATCAAAAAGATAACGCAAATTAAAGTGGTATTTGCCCGTTGCAATTCTTTAAAGAAGACAATTGTCACATAAAACTAATAGAAGAAAATCTATTGTCAGAATGTGAACACCTTTATCCGGGAAGAAACTTCATTTTTTCAACAAGATGGTGCTACATCTCATTCGAGCAAAAGAACATAAACTTTTTTTATTTTACATCTATAAAGATGAACAACTTGAATATAAAAATATAAGATTTCTGTATACAGATGACTTGTGCCTGGCAACACAGTCCAGAGACTAAAAAATCATCGAAGAACTACTCTCTGCATCTCCGAGTAAACTCACAGAGTACTATACAGAAAACTCTCTACATGCGAACCCAGGTAAAAACCCAAGTGTGTGCTTTCCCTCTAAACAACCACGAAGCAAACTGGAAATAATATAACGGTCCCAGTCTATCTTGGTGTTACACTGGATCGTGCCCTATCGTTCCCCCAACATTTAAAAAAATAGTGAAAGCAAAAGTAGCCACAGGAACAACCTACTGGGAAAACTCAATTACATCAAATGAGGTGCTGACCCAAGAACTCCAAGGACAACAGTATTAGCGCTCTGTTCCTCGTCGGTTGAGAATTGTTCTCCTGTTTGGTCAAGATCAGGCCATGCCAAACATTTTGACCCCGAAATTAACAATACCTGTCGTACAATAATAGGGACACTGAAACCAACGCATTATCATACCAGAGTCCATGCATGGAGAGACTGGGACAGATACAAAAATGATGCCATCCACGGCCCGACGGAAAACATCCCATGTGCAACAAAACTATCCAGAAGAGAGTGGGTGACACTCAGTCGGGCAAGAACTAAAGTGGGGAAGACAGGGCAAAACATGTTACAGTGGCGACTTTTGACGGACATTCTCTTGAAATGTAACCTGGGACCGACATGCCTTGACACTGACTTAAGAATCTGCAGCCCAGAGGCTATGGAATGAATCTAGCACCGGTGTGAATTGGTATGATAATGATGACCGATTAATTGTTTTAATTGAGTAAAATCATTAAAAAAGAAACACATCGCTTTCAAAAAAAAAAAAAAAAAAAAAAAAAAACAACCCTCCCCCCCCCCCCCCAAAAAAAAAAACAAAAAAAACAAAAAAAAAAAACAAAACAAACCCCAAACAAAGAAATTTAAAAAATGTCTCAAAACACACCCAAAAAAAAACCACCAAAAAAAAAAAAAAAAACACAAACAAAAACAACAACACAAATCAATAATAAAAATAACAGAAAAAAGCAGCAAACAAACAACAACAAACAAAATAAAAACACAAACAAAAAAAAAAAAACAGAAAACAAAGACAAAACAAAACACAAAAGAAAATAAATAAAAAAACAAACACAAATTAAGAAATGAAAAAAATGCAAACAAAAAAAAAATTTAAAAAACAAAAAACAAAGAAACATTTTTTTTTTAAAATACGGCAAGAAATTATTAAATTACCGAAATATGCCAAAATATCAAACCGAATTTTCCAAAGTATAAATTTTTTCAGATAGTCTTTTGTCCCAGGTTCACTCCCCACTGCTGCCTACTTCCCAACACTTTGTCGGGTTTCGTCGGATTTCGTAAACAAGAAACACTATTACTACAGAGCATTCTGTAATTTACCTTTACCTTTTTTGTCAAAACTTTTGGAGAATGTAGTTCTTACTCAATTAACATCTCGTCTTGAGAACAACAGTTTGGAACAACCCTTTCAGTCAGCCTACAAACATCAACACAGTACTGAAAATGCGCTTCTTAAAATCTTTAATGACTTGTTATGTAATGCTGATGCTAACAATATCAATGTATTATGCCTTTTAGATCTTTCAGCTGCCTTTGACACCATTGACCATGACATTTTGTTAAGAAGACTAGAAAATACGTTCGGCATAAAAGGAATTGCCCTTAAATGGTTTACATCATATTTACAGGATCGATGGCAGACTGTCGTGGTGAATGGTGTTCAGTCAGAACAAGTTTTACTAAATTTTGGAGTGCCACAAGGCTCTGTTCTTGGCCCTGTCCTTTTTACTGTATATATGCAGCCCCTTTCTAATGTGATATCCAGATTCAATCTGAGTTATCATTTTTATGCAGATGATACGCAAATATATGATTCAGCACCCCTTAGTAATTTACAGTTCTTAATACAACGAATTGCGAGCTGTTTTAATGAGATTAAATCTTGGATGTACCAATATAAGTTAAAATTAAATGATAGTAAAACTGAGATTTTAATGTGTGGAAGGCCGAGTATCCTTAAACAGGCAAATAAATTACCTATTACTCTCGGAAATAGCACAATAGAATTTTCAAATAAAGCAAAAAACCTCGGCGTCATCATTGATAAAGACCTTTCCATGACAAGCCACGTGAATAACACCATACAATCTATGTACATAGAAATGAAAAAAAAATAAGCAAAATTCGTAATTTAATACCGAAGCATATAGCTGAACTTTTAATTAATTCCCTGGTTTTATCTAAATTGGACTCTTGTAACTCCCTTTGGGCGAATTTAGCTAAAGACAAAATTAGCAAACTTCAGGTTGCTCAAAATAACGCAGCCAGGCTCATTGTACGCAATAACAAAAAATACACCTCAGCAACTCTTCTTCTCCGTGAGTTACATTGGCTTCCTGTGGAAAAAAAGAGTTGTCTATAAGATTTGTACTGTTGTCTACAAATCCCTGAGCACGAACAGTCCCTCCTATAATAAAGACCTTCTAAACATATATGTCCCCAATAGAAACTTGAGGTCAAGCAATGACCAATCAATCCTTGTCAAACCTAAGCCATTCCGTAAAATAGGTGAACAGTCTTTTCAATTTTCGGCCCCCCATTTTTGGAACTCTCTCCCATCACACGTGAGATGCTCGGATTCGTTGACAACGTTCCAATCTCGCTTAAAGTTTTATCTTTTTACGTCATTATGTTGCAATATTATTTTCATATTTTGTTGTTGTTAAATTGAATTCGTATCACGTTTACTTCACACTTGTCTCGCTGTAATATGTTTTGTTTTATATCACTGTAAAGCGCTTAGAGCCTGTGACAACGGGGTAAAGCGCTATATAAATGCCATTTATTATTATTATTATTATTCATGACAAGGAATCTTTGTCTATTTTTAAACGTTCGCTTAAAACAAATCTGTTTGGATTTTACATGATATGAGAAGCAAGACAGGTCTGGTTGTGTTGTGTGTGTGTGTGTGTGTGTGTGTGTGTGTGTGCTTGTGTGTGTGAATGAGTATGTTTCAGCCAAAGTAATTTTTTTTTTGTAATTTAGGCGGCAGGAGTCTGGTGTCTCGGAGTTAAAGCGCTATATAAGTTTTCAGTATCTAGCTTCTTGAGTCCTGTTTATTTTTCAATCAACAATCATAATGTGATGAAAATAAAAGGAAGAGGAGAGGAATTATCCATCACTGCTTGCTCAGAGTCAAGGAAAAGGACACCGTAAGCTCCGAAATTAGAGTCTGTTTTTAGACCCCAAGTGCGTTCTCGAATGTCGTCTCAGAGCGTATGTCTATTAGTAACACTAATAAGGCAAGGCCATTTGGAAGTACTGAAATTGGCTTAAAAGTGTCCTGAACTCAGAGCAACTGGGGAAAAGCCTTATTGACTTTAAACAAGCATCAGTTTATGCTTTAGGAAAGAGGAAAATACTTCGTTCCTCCTGGAAATCACTAGTCGAATTATCCTTTTTCACCCATTGGAGATAAGTGGAGCCATCGAATAACATTGGATGTTGATGTCTCCTTTTACACGCTGAGAGTTTATTAAGATTAATTATCATTGAGCGAGGAGGAGCCTGTCGCTTATTAATTGTAATATGAGTGAGGGGCTTTAGCCTCTGCTGTTTTTGATTGGATTCAGTAGCCTGATGTCACGCCGCCCGGCAACGGCGGCCGTCTTGGTTCTAAACAAAGAAAATCATTTTTTTTTTATTCTTCAAGCTGGCTAGAACTTTTCATATGTCTTGTGACCAGAATGTGTAAAAGTCAAAACATGATCAAATTTATGGGGTTTTTTTTTCCTCTGGATACGCTTTTATGCTCGCCGGAGAAATATTTCATAAGGGCGTCCGCCATTGTTCCGATAGTTTAGAGCCAATTGCTAAGTTACCATGCGTCATTGAGGGAATTGACGTTACGACTGTTGAAGAGTATTGGTGTAAAAAAAATCTGTTCCACCAGGTGGCTTTATTTGCATCCTTTGAATTAGTGACAGTGTAGATAAATCCAAGACAGATGTATACGAACTTGATCACCAGCATAGAATTAGATATTATATAGGTAGAATGAAGCTGACGTCACTAGGGCCTTTGTTATTATTTTTTTGCCAACCGCGTTTATGAGTAATTCTCACTAAACTGTATTAACCAGACTATAAACGTTTAAGGTTACACATAGTTTTGTGTGTTAGTTCGTTATACTTCCGGATGGCAATGTTGTGATCTTCTTAGCCAAGCTTACTCTAAATTTCTCAAGTCTAGGATAATATTATTAGAAAGATATGAACCACTCTCTCGTTCTCTACAAATAAAACAATGAAATCAACCCAACACATAATAATAAATTTGGCAGAAAACTCGTCCTCGAATATCAATCGATTGAAATGACCATCATCTTTTCAAATTTCTAAAACCCGGGATTTATCAAGAAGTCCAAAATTTCAGACGTTATGACAAATGATCATTTTAATAACAGATTGTGTGGCTGTGTGGTCTTGTGGTATGATATTCGCCTTCGGATCGAAAGGTCCTGGGTTCGAGTCCTGAGCAACGCAAGGAAAAGGAATCGGATTTATTTACATTCTCTCACCACCGAACCCAGGTAAAATGAGTACCTGGTCGTTAACACCGACTGACTGTGTGTCCGAAACAAAAACTGTAATATCACAAAACAAGCGTTATGTCCTTGTACAGCGCATTTAGTATGTTTAGAGGATATTGCCCTGTATAAATTCTCAATTGCTTTTTTGTTTTGTTTTGATTTTTTTGTTTTGTTTTGTTTCTGACGAGCATGTTTTCTAGCCATAATATATTTTTTCAATGTGTTTTTCAGAATACGGCCTTGTCGACAAATTGTCTACAGCAGTCTCTCAATAGACCTTAAGTGGATGGATGTAGGAGGATGGGCTCTCGAAAACGCCAAGTCTAACAAAAGACGCAATTGGGTTTTCCAATCGAAAAGAGAAAATGGCTGTAGAGAGAACCTCTTATTGGGTACATGGGTAGTTGGTGAGAGGTACTTAATGGCTTTATTTAACCATTTAGGGACTTGCGATTTTGTCCTTCAAGTCTTATAGGAATTAATAAAGTAAATGGTTTTTACTGTATCGTATCATTATTATTATCATCACCATCATTACTATTATTATATTACTTCTTCGACCACCACCACTTCTATTACAACTACTACCACTACTTCTAATACTTATACTGTTACTACTACTACTACTACTACTACTACTACTACTACTACTACTACTACTACTACTAGTACTACTACTAGTACTACTACTACTACTACTACTACTACTACTACTACTACCACTACTACTACTACTACTACTACTACTACATCTTCTCCCTGGCAGACGCAAGTGCCAATCTGCAACTAATCTCAGGAGCTGTCTCATTTGGCACTGGCGGATGCAAGATATGAAAATGAAAAAAATGGAACAATCCGCCAGATGAAATAGTGCCAGGAGCAAGTTATGAATAATGTATGGCTGTTTTGAGCACGTCCAACATGGCGCATAGCTTGTCGCCAGCATGATGACGTTGGGTGCCTGAATGAAAAAGAAGAAGAAGAAGAAGAAGAAGAAGAAGAAGAAGAAGAAGAAGAAGAAGAAGAAGAAGAAGAAGAAGAAGAAGAAGAAGAAGAAGAAGAAGAAGAAAAAGAAGTAGAAGAAGAAGAAGAACAAGAAGAAGAACAAGAAGAAGAACAAGAAGAAGAAGAAGAAGAAGAAGAACAAGAAGAAGAAGAAAAAAGAAGAAGAAGAAGAAGAAAAAGAAGAAGAGAGAAGAAGAAGAAGAAGAAGAAGAAGAAGAAGAAGAAGAAGAAGAAGAAGAAGAAGAAGAAGAAGAAGAAGAAGAAGAAGAAGAAGAAGAAGAAGAAGAAGAGGAGAAGAAGAAGAAGAGGGTACTCATGTAAAAAATGACTACCTGGCCGTTGAGAGCATTAACGAAAAGTGTCCCGAGATATAATATTGTAATATCACCTAATGGGCGCTATATATCTCGTCCTGCTTGTTAAGTGAAGCTGTTGGCTAATGACCCTTTGTAAATGAATTTGAGCACGTTTAGTAGAGAGAGAGAGAGAGAGAGAGAGAGAGAGAGAGAGAGAGAGAGAGAGAGAGAGAGAGAGAGAGAGAGAGAGAGAGAGAGAGAGAGAGAGAGAGAGAATTTTTAATAAGTTTCAAAGTTTATTCAATCTTAGGCTTTCGCCAATAAATCAACAATTTGATGACAACATACATGAAGTGGGAGTGAAATATCTGTTCAATGTTATTATAATTATCATATAACGTTATCTATAACAAGTGTAACAAAACGACTAATCGCCATATTTATGGACAATAAATATCTATTATTATTATTATTATTATTATTATTATTATTATTATTATTATAATTGCGTTATATAAATGCTCTTTTCGTCATCTAGTCACCCCGACGTAATAGCCTATTGGTACGGTGAGTCACATTTATTATTGTCAAACCGCAATCATTGTTCAGTTTTACGGATTCGGTGTTGATGGCTATCAACTGACTTCTTTCAATTTCAATATACCTACCTACGTCTTAACGCGATGTCACATGTTGTATCTGATACTCTCTTCACATTCCTTACTCCCACGTTTTCAAATCTATTACTATTAAGGTTTCTCTAGGATTCTTCACAATCGCCATTTTCATCAATTTTGATGGTTTTGCACAGTTGCCTCATCTTGATGGTAATGCTTGATCCTTTGATTTCTTATTTCTTTATCTATTTATTTATTTATTTACATTTTCCCCTTTTTTTTATTTTGGCCAGAAAAAAAAAGAGAAAAAACTTCAAAATCGATGCATCAACTATCATCCTCATTTTCGATTTGATTTTTAAAAATTAAGATTGAACGCGACTGAGTTAAAATTCTTCTAAATTTATCAAAACGTCTGAAACCTGAGATTATTTGACTAGTAAAACTTTCCTGGATAAAATAGGAAAATATGTTTTTGTTTCAGTCTGGCAAAATAATGCAAAGTTAAATAATTGCTTTTCGACTCCACTTTTCACGAGCTTTGCCAGCATTTCTAAACGTGCGTTTTAAAAGGTCGTAAGTTATCTATATCAGTAAAACAAAGAGCAAATCATCTCTCTCTCTCTCTCTCTCTCTCTCTCTCTCTCTCTCTCTCTCTCTCTCTCTCTCTCCTCTCTCTTCTCTCTCCCTCTCTCTCCCTCTCTCTCTCTCTCTCTCTCTCTCTCTCTCTCTCTCTCTCTCTCTCGTATGTTTTGTAGCGCCAGAAAAAAGGAAGAAAATGGGATAGTAAAAATTTCTAGAATTACAATTAAAGCACCCATGTAAAAATAAGACATAGGGGAACTGAGAACAAGTAGGGATAAGATGTGGATTCCAAGAGCATACCACCAATGTACTTAGTTAGAAATCACCTATAAGTCTCATCCGGACACAAGCACAAAATCCAACAAAGAGGAACACCCTCAAATGCTAAAATTAATTAAAAATAACAAATACAATAATACATAACAGAGAGATGATTTACAAGGAAAAAAATATATCTCAAAACAATAACTATGCATTTGACTGTTTCCCTCCCAGCTAGGACTCCGGCCAGGGCCAGGACAAAACCAAGTAATCTCATTCCAAGACAAAGGCAGAAAGCATGTTGGAAAACAGATATATATTATAAGGGGATAGAAGACACAGTATGTACCCCCCTGCCCACTATGGGAGATCAGGATGTAAGGAAGATAATGGGATAGTAAAAAGTTCTAGAATTACAATTAAAGCATCCAAGAATAAGGCAGACAAAGGGGAATTGGTTCAAATAGGAAACAGATGTAGATTCAAAGAGCACACGATCAAAGTATCTAGTTTGAGATCACCACAAGTCTCATCCTGACACAAGTACAGGTCCCCACTAAGAGGGATACACTCAAATGTTTACAAATCATATATAATATGTAAACAATACAAAACAGTGCATAACAGAGAGATGATTTACAAGACAAAAATTATCATCTCCGAAAACTTAACTGTACATTTGACTGTTTCCCTCCCAGCTAGGGTATCCGGCCAGGACCAGAACCAAACCAAGTAATCTCATTCAAAGAAAGGATGTTGGGAAACAGATGTAGGAGGATAGAAGAGACAGTAAGTACCTAAGTACCTCCCTGCCCACTATGGGAGGTCAGGAAGCCCACCCAGAGAAACTGCTAAAAAGACAGATTTGACATTAAGAGAACATAAATAGAGGTGTGCCTCCCTGTCCACTATGAGAGGTCTGGAACCCCAAATAGAAAAGTACTGTGTTTGCATTTAAAATTATAATTCTATCTTTAAAAATATCATCTTCATTAAATATATAGCTATTTAAGTGACAATTTAATTAGCATTTCTTCAATAATTTATACATATTCATACCGTGACACTGTCCTCATACATCATTATATATTATGATATAAGACTTATATACTTTAAGTATTTTTATTTTTTTTGGAAAGAGTATCACGTTAGCGATGCTCTTTATAAACAGGATGTCTGGATTTTTTTTGTTTTATGCTTGTTTTTTGTTTTTAAGGGTTTTACGGCGCTTGCAACACATTTAGGTTATATCAGCGCCAGTAAAAAGGAAGAAAATGGGATAGAAAAAAGTAATAGAATTACAATTAAAGCACCCAAGAAAAAGTAAGACATAGGGGAACTGGGAACAAATAGGGATCAGATGTAGATTCCAAGAGCATACCACCAATGTTCTTAGTTTGAGATCACCTAAAAGTCTCATCCAGACACAAGCACAGGCCCGAACTAAGAGGAACACACTCAAATGCTTACAAATTATATAATATAATATGTAAACTAAACATAATACAATGCATAACAGAGAGATGATTTACAAGGAAAAAAATATCATCTCCCAAAACAATAACTATGTATTTGACTGTTTCCCTCCCAGCAGGACAAAAACCAAGTAATCTCATTCCAAGACAAAGACAGAAAGCATGTTGGAAAATAGATATATAGAGATAGAAGACACAGTATGTACCCCCCTGCCCGCTATGGGAGGTCAGGATCCTAAAAATAATACAGTATGTCATGATTATGATCCGTCATTTGACGTTTCAATTTCAAATCAACATCTGGCCGGCCGCCTTATTGCCAAATTCATTTGCGCACGCATATGCTAAACACTTTCTTTTATACTAATTTAAATTATTGATCGTCTCAATCTATATTAAGTTCCACAATATAGTAGAATAATAATTAAATAAACGAGTGCCTGTAGTTTGTAATATCAATAGCCTTTATTACCCCACAAATATTGCGGGTTCTCCACAAGTAACAATAATAATAATAATAATAATAATAATAATAATAATAATAATAATAATAATAATAACAATAACAATAATAATAATAATAATAATAATAATAATAATAATAATAATAATAATAATAATAATAATAATAATAATAGTAATGACATAATATAATCAGAATGCTTGTATTAGTAATAATGATAATAAAAAGATATACATATTATATTAAGCTTATGTTGTGATTATTCCAAGCTCTCACTTCTGATAAAGATGTGTTTTACATGATCTTGAATTAAAAATCAAATTTACATGAGATTACTTTGCCCTCACAATTTTTATCCCTTATATTTTCTCTTCACAAAGCAACATCAACAATCAGGAATGTATTTGATATTCGATACACTGAGAGAATGCCACAACTAATGGAATTGCATTCAAGGTTGGAATGATACCTAGTATTTAGAAAAATAATTGGTCTACAAAGTGTAACCATACATGAGCGCGAGCAGACCTGCCAACCTTCCCAGAATGAAAAAAGTTTTCTATGAACCTAAAAAGTGTATTGTTTTAGAAAAAAAAAAAAAGTGTATTTTGTCCCCATGTGTGGAAAAAAATGCGCACTATACAAAAATTTGTATAAAAGCTAACATCAAACCCAAATACAAATAAATTCTGATCTTCATCATTCACTCATTTGCATCAATCTAGTAATGACATAAATTATCGGTTCTTCGAGAAACTAAACTTAATGGCCATTATAAATTGGTGTAAGGCTCAGAAATTGCAATATCTAAGGATATTGCTTTGTTTTGTTTGTTTTCAAGGGTTTTACGGCGCTTGCAACACAGTAAGGTCATATCAGCGCCAGTAAAAAGGAAGAAAATGGGATAGTAAAAAGTTCTTGAATTACAATTAAAGCACCCAAGAAAAGGCAAAACAAAGGGGAATTGGTTCAAATAGGAAACAGGTGTAGATTTCAAGAGCACACTATCAAAGTACTTAGTTTTAGATCAGCTAAAAGTTTCATCCATACACAAACACAGGTCCCCACTAAGAGGAATACACTCAAATGTTTACAAATCATATATAATTCATAAACAAAACATAATACAGTACATAACAGAGAGATGATTTACAAGGAACAAAATATTCTCTCCCAAAACTAACTATACATTTGACTGTTTCCCTCTCAGCCAGGGCATCCGGCCAGGACCAGGACAAAGCCAAGAAATCTCATTCCAAGTCAAAGACAAAGAAAGCATGTTAGAAAACAGATATAAGGGGATAGAAGACACAGCATGTACCCCCCTGCCCACTATGGGAGCTTCAAAAACTTATCCACCTCAATGAACCCAGTGGAAATTTAAGATCTGCTAATCGAAATCTCCAAAAATCTTTAGCAATTCATGAGAAATCCTTTTACTACCACTACCATGTGTCAGTATTGAAACAAAATCTTTTTTCTTTTTTTTTTTTTTTAAAGGGTTTTACGGCGCTTGCAACACATTAAGGTCATATCAGCGCCAGTAAAAAGGAAGAAAATGGGATAGTAAAAAGTTCTAGAATTACAATTAAAGCACAAAAGAAAAGGTAAGACAAAGGGGAATTGGTTCAAATAGGGAACAGGTGTAGATTCCAAGAGCACACTGTCAAAGTACTTAGTTTGAGATCACCTAAAAACCTCATCCAGACACAAGCACAGGTCCCAACTAAGAGGAATACACTCAAATGTTTACCAATCCTATAATATAATATGTAAACTAAACATAATACAATGCATAACAGAGAGATGATTTACAAAGAAAAAAATATCATCTCCCAAAACTATAACTATACATTCGACTATATCCCTCCCAGCTAAGGAACTCCGGCAAGGATCAGGACAAAACCAAGTAATCTCATTCCAAGACAATGACAGGAAACAATTGAAAAGCAGGTACAGGGGGATAGAAGACACAGTCCCACTATGGGAGGTCGGAACTGAAACAAAAATCAATTACTTTTAGAAAGCGGTTAAAACCTTTTCTGTAAAGCATATAATTTAGACTTTGAGTATGAATTTTATTATAATTTGTTTTATTATCATATCAATGTGGTTTTTAACTTGTCAGTTTTATATATGCGCATGATATAAGATGTGGAACTAGACACTATATAAATTCATTATATCATATTATCATATATACTCTCAATGTACTTAGCTTGAGATCACCTAAAATTCTCATCCAGTCCAATTACGAGGAATATACTCAAATGGTTATATGATATGTTCAAAACAAAAAATATAACTATCAGTAAATAATAAAGAGATGATTTACAAGAAAAGAAATATCACCTCCCAAAACTGATATTATATTTGACCGTTTCCCACTCAGCCAAGCAATCCAACAAGGGCCAGGATAAGACCAATATAACGACTCAGCTCAGACTTCGTTAATTCAATTTATTTATTATCATGCATATGATAAATTTAAAACAAATATATTATTATAATAGGACCAGCTTGGACGGAGTTCTTTCAGTAACTAACACAAAACAATCGTCTTACGATGTTCCTATGTTCCTAAGGAACAAAGACTGCTTAAACGTTCAAGCATGCAAAACATGCACAACATAAAATGCGTAACTCTATTATAGGATTATAACATAATCACACACAACTGAACAACTACATTCGCACATAGCCAAACAAATTCAATATGTTACAATACATGTTACACTGATGTTTGTTTGTTTTTAAGGGTTTTATGGCGCTTGCAACACATTTATGTCATATCAGCGCCAGTAAAAAGGAAGAAAATTGGATAGTAAAAACATTCAAGGTGTACAATTAAAAGGACTTGAGGAAAAAGTAAGACAATGGGAAAAGGTTCAAATAGGGAACAGATGCAGATTCCAAGAGCACACTATCAGTGTACTTAGTTTGAAATCATTTAAAAGTCTCACCCAGACACCAGCACAAGTCCCCACCAAGAGGAATACACTCAAATGTTTACAAACCATATGTTAAGAATAAAACAAAATAGTACATAACAGAGAGATGATTAACAAGGAAACAAATATCATCTCCCAAAACTCTAACTATACACTAGACTGTCTCCCTCCCAGCTAGGGTATCAGGCCAGGGCCTAGACAAAACCAAGTAATCTCATTCCAAGACAAAGACAGAAAGCATGTTGGAACATAGATATAAGGGGATAGAAGACACAGTATGTACCTCCCTCCTTGCCCGCTATGGGAGAGATACAGGGAGTTACAAGACACAACAATTGACCCCCTGCCCACCATGGGAGGTCAAAAGAACCCATCTAGTAAATCAGATCATTCACAAATAATATTCATTTAAAATAAATACAATTCCCAAATAAAGCTCTCTTGTCATCTCTTGAACAATAGTTCATATAAATAAATTTATAAAAATTCTGATAATATAATTCTCTATACATATCACAAATTCAAATGACAAATTTGAATCATAATTTGCCAGGTCATTGATAAAAATAATTTATTATGCCATTAAAAAAAATAATAATAATCATAGCAAATAAAATTAATTTAATATCTTTGTCTTAAGTTATTCATTACTAGTGTAACTTTTTCTCTAAGCCTTAAATATCGATATAAGTAGGTAGAATGTTTGACTCTATTAGACACCATACCATAACTTTGCGCCACCATCAATTACTTTTCTTAATTCAGAGGTAGATTTGGACTTTATTTCTGAGTCTCTGTCAGCGCTAGGTATTTCAAAATGTACGTTCAAGGCTCTGCCAAATGATATCTGTGACCCTGTAAAGACTATTTCAAACCAAGTCGTTGATTTGGAATTGTTTCGGATTTCTCAGGGACTGCCTCGTAAATTTGTATTTCTTTGGATACAAAATCTTACTGGATATCCAAATATTATTAAGCTCCATATCTGGTCAATACCGTTTACAAGAAGTATTTGTATCTGAACAAAACAAAATCTGTGAACGCAGAGCCCGTGAACAACATCTTAGCTTCCAACTTATTGTTGAGTGAAAATATTGTAAAAGTAAAAGACATCCCACTCCCTCCCTCCCCCAAGCCCATTCCCTCTATCCATTGCACCAGTTGTGTTGATTATGCCTCTGAGAAGGCTGCTATGATGGATCCAATTCGTTCGGTACAAGGAGACAAAGCTAGCCTTCTTGGACAAATCAATGTCCTTGAGAATGATCTTTCGTCTCTTAGGCTGCAGATGGTCAATTCTTTAGAAAGATATAAATTAAAAAGTGAGAGTGCCATTTCAAAGACACAAAAGTCGTTAAGTGACTCAAGGAAGAGGTGTGCAAAGTCAGAAGCTGACTTAGCGAAATGTTTGGAACAATGAAATGCTCTGGCATTGTCTGAGAAACTGTAAAAAAAACTGTACGTGATTTACAGAAAGAAAATAACAGACTTTCATCTGCTCTGGAATTAGAATAGTTAAGGAGAGTAAGCCCTGTGAAATTATTATTAGATTTTTAAAAAGGACAGAAAAATGCTTATACTGATGTCAGAATTGCTGTAATCTCATCAATCACTGAGACAGGTGTTTCTGCTGCCAATGTGCCAAAGGTTTTTAATATTATTGCAAATAACATTTTTCAATACTCATTTATTGATGATTTGCCATGCATTTATACTTGTTTGAAAATGGTAGATGAGGGTTATGTTATCAGTCATATTCAGGCTGCAGAAAGTATTTTAGCTGCCGATAATGTAACTTTACACTGTGATGGCACATCACGAGATCATAAGAAGGTTGTCAGCCACCAGTTGTCAACCAACTTGGGTAAGACTTTGTATTTGGGTTTTATCCCCATTGCTTCTGAGGATGCCTCTTGTCTTTTGGAACTTTCCTTGGGTGTTTTGAAAGACCTGGTAGCATGTTACAAAGAGTATTCCGAATTATCTTCTATCGATTTGCATCATGCAATGATGAGGAAGATTACTAGCCTCATGTGTGATCGTGCTGCTTCTATGAAGCTTTGGGGACGAAAGGTTGGAGAGGAATTTGTGTCTGAATTAGGGGGCGATGATGTTAATGTTCATTTATTGCATTGTAATGTGCACTTCCTTTTAGGATTAAGTTCAGCCTGTGAGAAGGGATTGTTTTACTTTGAGAACCAACTGACAGGTTCTTTTCCTTGGGTAGGGATGTTGACAATTCTTTGTCAAATTTCAACTGAAATGGAGAGACTGCCACTGCACGAGTTATCCGTCTCATTTGTGATGTTCTGGGTCAAAGGGGTGACCAGAAAAATGGATGCCGTGCTGATTGGCTAGCATTCGAACCAAATTCAATTATTCTGAGCTTTCGCTCTAATCGGTTTAACTGTTTCTTTGAAGCAGCTGCAGCAATTTTATTCCATCGTGATGCCATTATAAGATTTTTTTTACTTCTGGTATCCTGCCTGACAATGTTAATTCAAAGTTGCAAAGTGTGTCATTGGATGTACAGGACCAGAGGCTTATGTGTTTGTTGCTATGTTCAGTTGCTCTGATCTTCTTGAAGATTACAGGACCATATTGGAATTTCCGGTGGCGCTCAACAGCGACGCTTGGTTTTTCATTGCTCTGTTGTTCATCAGTAAAAGTTTGTATTCTTGTCTTATTATCTGCCATCGTTTTTTTATATGGATCTATTATTTGTAATTGGAATACAGGTATGACTATATTTAAATATTTCTATTTGTGGTACCTATTTCAAGAATGTGTAGAGCATGAAAAGTTACTACGAGTGAACAATGTTGTTGTGTTCGAAATAAAAACAATATGACGACCGTCTTCTACACAAAAAACGAATTGTTGATATTGGACAAACAACAATCAAAACAAATCATCGAAATGGTTTTATTGTTTCAATCAAGAAAAGAAAAACAGGAAAAGGTGGAGGCGTCAAGCAAAGAATTCGAAGAACTGGTAAAGTACCACTACCTATGATTATACTTTCAAACGTTCGATCTATCAGAAACAAAGCGGACAGTATTAGCGCGTTGTGTAAATTTGATCCTGATTATGAAAACTCAAGCATACTGTGTTTTACAGAGTCATGGCTTTCAGCCTTAGACACAGATAAAAGTGTAGAATTGGAAAATTTTATAATACATAGGCGTGACAGAGATAGCTCAATGACAGGAAAACAAAAAGGTGGTGGTATTTGTGTGTATGTCAACAAAAACTGGTACAAAAGCTGTCGAACTACACGTTCATTATGTGAAAAGGACATCTTGCTCATTTCCCCCTCTCTTAGACCCCACTATTTACCTCGGGAATTTCCACTTATTTATGTCATTGCTGTGTACGTCCCTCCTGATGCGAATGCTAACACAGCTTTACAGGTAATTGAGGAGGAATCATTTAATTTTTTACGAAAACATCCTGATGCCCCCGTAATAATTCTTGGTGATTTCAATCACTGCCCCCCTATAAATTCTTTTTATCAACACGTCTCTGTTCCTACCAGACGAGATAAAACCCTGGATCTGTGCTATACAAATTAAAAATGCATACAGAAGCGTTCAAAAAGTAAAAATAGGAAATTCAGATCACAATAGTGTGTTGTTGATTCCAACCTACAAAACAAAATTAAGACAACATAAAACGATTGTGAAAGAAACTCGTCTTTGGTCAACAGAAAATATAAACAAACTCCAAGGTTGTTTTGACTGCACAATATGGGATGTCTGATAACATGTCACTGGACAAGTGGGTCGATGTTGTCACGTCTTATATTCATTTCTGTTGTGACTTGTGTGTGGACACTAAAAGGATTAAAATATTTAACAACAACAAACCTCAGGTGAACAAACGAGTTAAGTTATTTATAAATATGAAGAAAATCGCTCATATAAGTGGGGACAAAAACAAGAAGCATGAGGCAGAAAAACAATTAAAGAGGGTAATTTATGAAGAAACACGTAAATATAAAGATAAAATGGAAACAAACCTTAAAAATTCAAATGCATCGCAGGCGTGGAGGATGATTAAAGAAATGGGTGGCGTTAACAACAAAAAGACAGATTTTAACAATGACACACATATGAATATCGAGGAATTAAATAAGTTTTACTGTCGATTCGACACAATTGACAACATACTTTCAAAAATTAATATCATAACAAAAAATATGTCTCCTCCGCCAGAAATCGAAGAAGAGGCGGTCATCAATGTTATAAAGTTATGTAAAAAGAAAAAAGCACCAGGTCTAGATGGACTTAGTGGGGAACTCATTTCAAATTGTAACAACCAACTAGCTATCCCTTTCTTGCCTATTTTCCAATGTTCAATAAATGTGATTAGACAGCATTTTGTTGCGAACCAAGAAAAGAAAATCCAAAGACGTATGTCAGAAATTAGCAAGACACACAATATTATTCTGGCTGTTAAAAGATGTGGTGGACCTTGTGTTTCTCCACATGATGTTGATTCTTTAATTTCAAAGATAAATTTACAGAAAGCATCTTCTGCAAAGATCAAAGAAGCGATTCGTAACGAGATTCGTTATCAGAAGTTAGTACTTAATAAAAAGAACCTTAAACTTGGCACACTACAATTTATGGTAGATTCTTTAAAAGCTGTGTTAGGTTGTCCATACTTAATTGGCTTATGTATTTTTATTGTCTGAATACAGAATCATTGCTTTTATATGTAGTTGCTCATGTTGAGGAGTATCAATGCATGATTGGCCTATTTGCATTGTGTTATTGGTCGTTCTCAGAGAGATGATTTACAAGGAAAAAAATATCATCTCGCCAAACCAATAACTAGACATTTGACTGCTTCCCTCCCAACAGGACTCCGGCTAGGGCCAGGACAAAACCAAGTAATCTCATTCCAAGACAAAGACAGAATGCAAGTTGGAAAACAGATATACAAGGATAGAAGACACAGTATGTACTTCCATGTCCACTGTGGAAGGCCAGGAACCGCACCCAGGATTCCACCGTCAAATCATAAAAACAGATGCATATCCACCTCGCTTCCCTCTTATGTTGCCTTTAAACAATCAATAGTTTCATATTTTTTAAAAATCAACTCACCTATACCGACCAACCCTGTAGTATAGCCAAGCAGGTTCTCGAAAGGAACCCACAGGGCAAGAGGAAATGGGGTCGTCCAAAACAGACCTGGAGGAGAAGCCTTCACCAAGATTTGTGCGTCTCCAATCTTACCTGGAGTGTGGCAAATGTCTGTGCCAAGGACAGAAGAAGATGGAAAAGTGCTGTTGATGCCCTATGCTCCGCCAGGAGCCAAGAAGCATAAGTCAAGTAAGTCATACCGACCAAGGTCAGCCGGAAGATTTGAATAAGCCAGTTTTCCTACGAAAAGGGGCATTCCTACTCTATGCAATAGTACAAAAGCTTGATTTGAGTTCAAATAATGGCTCTATAACTTTGAATTCTGCCATGACCGTACCACAACCCTTTTATCTCTGATGTCACTCCAACCATTGTATGACCTTTGAAGGAACACCTGTTTGTCATGCATCATTACTTTGGAACAAATAGTTGCCATTTTATCTAAATGTCTGAAAGGGACCCATTTATTGACTGGAAGATAAATCACATGATCCATGAGATAACGCGCTTCAGGTGTTGGATGGTCGTGAAAACAGTGGCTTTTGAAATGACTACCTCTGTTTCCTCTGTTTCTGGTCAAGAATTGTAGATTCATGCGTGCGTCCTTGGCAGAAGCCGGACTAGTCTCTGAATATATTTCAAGGTCAGATGATTGTGTTCTACATTTTTTAAAGCATGTACTGTTTGTTACTTGAGTAGAATCAGTTTTATAAGCAGCACCTGTCACCAACGATGTAGATGATCCTGCTTTGTTAGTATTACTGAGCTCAGTAGTATTACTATATGCTGCTTTATCAATGCCTTTTGCAGATGATACATTGTAAGTGGCATCCCCTTGATGTGTAGGTCTCCGGGGAGCGTAGTCCCCCTCTATTAAAGCCAACTGTGTAGAGCCAGTGTATGCTGACACACCAAAAATGTTGAGGTGCTTAACAGTTTCTTCAGCATTTTTCTGTGGACACAAGAAAATGAAGAATGTGGCCTATGAGGGCAGTAGAAGAGTAATATTGAGTATGGAAACTTAACAAAATAAAAAATAAAAATTAAAAAAGAATCTGCTAAAGATTATAACGTTATCTTTGCTTTGTGTTTGTTTTTTTTATCAGGGTCATTGGTCAAACTTGGCAACGGTTACTTCATTTGAAAGTGTTGCATACCAAATATATTCCTCTAAAAGCAAGATACATTGCTATTAGTTCAATCATTAAAAAACAATAATAAAACTTGTAAAAAAAAAAATTAATAACAATAATAATAATAATAATAATAATAATAATAATAATAATAATAATAATAATAATAATAATAATAATAAAAATAATACTAATACTAATAAAATAATACTAAAACTAATAAAAATATGATAATAATAATAATAATAATTAATAATAATAATAATAATAATAATAATAATAATAATAATAATAATAATAATAACAATAGTAATAATAAAGATAATAATAATAATACAACAACAACAACAACAATAATAATAATAATAATAATAATAATAATAATAATAATAATAATAATAATAATAATAATAAAAATAATAATAAACTGATAAATTTGTCTCTTCCCCTCATTAATGCAAGGGTTTAACAAGAGTTATTGCTATCTCTAGGCTTAGGCCATTTCAGCGCAAGCGTAAGGAAAATATTACACGATTATATAAAAAAAGATTGTGTGCTCTTTAAATAGCCGTGAAGAGGTGAGACAAGAGGATGAGTTGAAAAAGAGAACTGACAATTATCATCAGAAACTTATTTTAACAGTTGCATTATATAATCACGAACACTATTTTCCAGCAATGTTGTATCATAAATAGCTCTTTCTTCATTTCATGATAGAAGGGAAACAATTTCTTAATGATGTATAGCATATCAATGGCATAGCTGGCATCTTTTCAAAGAGCTAAAATGGGACAATCCAATGCACAATACCGTCATGGCCCAAAACAGCGGAATGTTTGGACTATTACATAATAATATAATCTAAGATTGAGAGATTTTTTTCTTTTCCTTGTTTTAATTTGCTCGTCAAAAAAGCATAATGTTGGGACATGCAAGGGTAATTTATATATATATATATATATATATATATATATATATATATATATATATATATATATATATATATATATATATATATATATATATATATATAAATTATAAACAATTCCATTTTGTTTTTGTTAAATATTTCTCAAATTGCCAAATGGGGACAGTCCTGATTTTATCAAGACAGTTGGCAACCATGCAATGGCGTCTGCTGCAACCGCTGTACTGTACTCAGGAATTTATTTTTTGGAAAAAAAAGTGTTTGGGGTCAAACTTATTCTATACAGCCCATGTTAAATGTTTGCCAACGAGCAGAGAATTGCTGGCAAATCTATCGTTTATTCTTTACAAATTAATATATGAGTAACATGCAAACCTTTTATTTATAATTAAGGATAATTGTATCACTTGTTTACTCAAACGATTATTTTGAAAAACTGTTATGGCAAAATATTATGTAATTTGATTGTTTATAAAATCTGCAAGATCATTATAATTATAGTTGATCATTTGAAATTGGGAATAGCCATCTTGCTGTAATGTTGTCAGATTCTTTTGTGCGCACCTAGACTTTATTACTGATGCATCATTGGTTGAGGAGTGACCTTGGCTGACAATTAGAGAAACTGCGCATTCTTGGAGCAGATCAGTTTTCTAACTGACTAGAGACATTCATTGATACTCAACCATGAAGTGTTACTTTTCCATTTCATGAAACAGCCCACTTGGGTTAATCGCAACATTTCCCAAGAAACAGAATTAATTATATATATAGACCTGCATGTGAGTCCTGACCAAATTGTCTGAACTTTTTCACACATATCGCCTTACCGGATCTTTTATTTTGTAACTCAGTACTTAGTCATATACATTTTCTTTTGGATTGTACAAACGAATATATTTATTTTAAAATGTTAAAAAGTACCAAAAATTTATAAGGAGAAGGGACAGCATGGAGGTAGAGTAGTAGTTCGATATTTTTTCAAAAATAAAAATTTATAATTCTTTTTTTTTTTACATAGACAGATAGGCCTTTAAAAACCATTTAATAAGATACCTTACTTTTGGATCTAGGATAAACGGTTCCAAAGTTATGATGATTATACTACTCTAAATTTACACTTACAAAAAGCTCAAAATTGATTGAGAATTCCCCCACTGGACAGCCTCTCGATAAGGTGACTACTGAATAAAACGGGATTTTAGCAGAGAGAAAAGAGGGTTGGTCACTTGTGGTCAACATTAAACATCTTCTTCAATCTTTATGAAATTTGATATAGACACAGACAAATTAATTATCTAGATGCCTTCTCTTTTATTATTTTCTATCTCATTTTTGAAAAAGAAATGAAAAGTTTTAAAATGACGTTATTTTTATCAAATTATAATTTTTGATACAATATGTCAACATTGATTTCTATCACATCAAAAGAAATCTTGATCTCTGCCCTTGAAAATGATACCAGAGCCGTTCATATACTGTGAAAAATAATGCAACGGCAACAGTGATTATGTGAAATTGTGTTATTCAAAATTTAACCCAAAGTTGCGCTTCACTTGTCCAATGGCTAATCGGCACCTGTCTACCTACAGACTGGAATCAGTTTCAGTTAGGGCTAAGGTTGAGTGAGTTAAGAAATCTTGTGAAGCTTGGAGAGAGGACGAGTCTCTGTCTCAGCAGTGAAAACAGCCGCAACGACTGAGTTGTTTTTTTTCTCTTGTGTTACTCACTTTGACTTTGAGAATGCCTCTTTATGACATGAATGATTTTCCTTTGCCACCGTAATCGGACCCCCCAAAGTAGTTTTTAACCTGGAATAATTGATCTTATCTCTAAAGAGCAAGAACCATCCCAATCATTAGACTTTAATCCACTGGCTTTCTTGATTCTCACGTACTCCGAAAGAAAATCATCGGTGCAGTCTTTCTCTTCCAGATCCCATTTGAATAGATTTCGAACACCATTCTCAACTGACTTCAGATCCGACGAACGGTCAAAGAATTGTTCAGGCATGATAACAAAAAAATAATGTAAAATATACAACGACAAATCCAGAAAGTTGATAGATAGAGCGAATAAAATTGAAATGTAGCAAGGTTCAATTGAAAAACAAAAGTTACTTGAATGGAATACCGAAAGTATGAAAACGAAAGTTAACGAACTGCGCAAGCTCGATTATATCGACACACTTCTCGTTTTTCAGACAGTGAAGAGTTGCGGTCAAATCGGAGACTAGCGAAGTTTCCCGATAATTGCCGAACGAGCGCTTGAGAGTGCCGACAATATTGTCGGCAATCCGACGCCCATTCGTCGGCACTTGACTGCTCGCCGCCGGTCGAGTTGGGGATCGCCGACACTCCGACAATTGACGTCACTCGCAATCAGATAACTTTAGAAATAAAAAAATAAGTGATCCGGGAGATCGCAACGACCGTGATTGTCGGAAAACCGACAATTGTCGGCACACATGCAGGTCTATTATATATAATTCACTGGTTAATTGCAACAAACTTTGATTAATCGCAACAAATTTTCGACTTCAAAAAGTGGCAAATTCAAGAAATCAATCAAACAAAATACATATCATGATTAATTTCATCATGACAGGTTGTAGAATTGAGATGAGCGTAGTTTTTCTTGCTGTCTCTCATCACGGCTAATCTTTTTGTCTCTCACAAATGTTGAGAATAAAAAAAAATGAAAGTGAATCCAATCTGAATAAGATGTCGGCTTGCATCAAATCTGCTTTTGCTTGTCAAATTCTACACAGGGCTGCCATATGGTTTTTATTTCAATCAAATTGTGGTGACTCAGAAAAATGTTTACAACAACTGGTTTGAGTCTACCATACATGTTTAAAATGTTGTAATAATGGACAGGAAACTCAACTACGGTTAACGGCAACTTCGGTTAACCGCAACATTTTTGCTGATCCCAAGGTGTTGTGATTATCCGGAGTGGACTGTATAAATATATAAGGGAGTCAACTTTGTAATGACATTCAAACGTATTACTCAGAAATGAGTTACATCCCTTAATTTTACTGTCTAAACCATTCTAAAGTGTTCTGAATTTTTCGGTTTAATTTCTTTCAAATCTTTTACAGCATATTCTGAAAGTTTCAGTGTTCATCAACACTCATAGGATAAAGTTCTAATATTGGCCATCAGCCACCCTCTTGTTATAGTGCTGCAGTTAGCTGAATTATGTGAAATCACATGATCACGACATTATAACACGAGAGAGTCCATGGATATGTGCATTTGCATTAAAATTATCATCCACAAATTTAATGCTGATTTTTTTAAATTTTGTACATTAGAATCTAATATAATAATCAGGTACTCTTATATGATACAACTCACTTCATGTGTTACAAAATGAAGATAATGATGATGATGATGATGATGATGATGATGATGATGATGATGATGATGATGATGATGATTATGATGATGAAGGTACGAGACAAAGTTGCTAGATTTATCATGTTTTCTAAACATGCAATCAAATACAGCCATGACTCTCCAATCCGAACACCTCAGTTCCAAGCATTACAGAGACATCTGGATAGTGGAATCCATCCCTAAAGTGTACAAATAAAGAGAGAAAAGAAAAAAAAATCCGTCCTTAGGCAACCTGTCGGGATAATGGAGACATCCGGATCAGAGAGACGCGAGTAGTTTCCCTTTACATGTTGGAATCAACATTATACACTAAAATCAGTTTACTAGAAAAATGAAACATGTCAGCCAATTTATACTTACTACAATGACAGGAAACAGCCAATGGTTGTTTACTTCCACATCCATCCCAACAGGTATAATGACACCCTTCAGGCGGGACAGAAAGTACTCCCCTTTTGCCCTGCTGACACTGAAAGCCTCGGGGTTGAAAGTCGTGTGAGTATAAAGCATAGTGGAAAGCAAGGCCGGACTAGGCTGCTGTCGGATCATGTCTATTAAAGATTCTTGGGCAAAACCCCTGATGTGCTTAACAAACAACTCCTTTGGGTCAAACCCAACCTGATACAATGCCTGACTTGCGTGGGGTATTGGCCAGGTATAACAAAGAGTATAGAGTAACAAATATTTCAAAACCTTCTTGAGGTACGTCTGATTGGTCTGAATTGGGTACTGAGATTGAATCGCCTCCATCTTTTTCCAAATTTGAACATCTCGGACTTTGGCGATGGAACCTCCGAATGAAGTAGAATATTTTATCGTTCCAAAACTAAATAAGGAAATGTCAGAACTTGTATGGCCGAGGTGAGAAAATCCACAGAAGCCTTCAGCACAGTCCTCGATGACATGCAAGCCATATTTGTTGGCCACAGCCAAGATCGGGCAAATGTCCACCCATCTGCCAAACAAATGGGCCACTAAGATTGCTACTGTTTTCCTTGTTATCACTTTTACCAGGTCTTTTTCAGTTGGTCCCAAGGTGTTGATGGCAATGTCCACCGGAATGACTCTCAACTCGTGGTGACGAATAATCTGAGCAACATCCTTGGAAGAAAATTTTTAAAAAATAATAATTAAGTTCCTGCCGGCATAAATCAAATAGGGATTTTGCAAATATAATGTACAAATGGTACTGTTATGAAAGGATTCAAACTGCCATACTACCTTTATAAAAACAACTATTTGCTGGCTATTTCATTGAAAAGAAGAAATTATGATTTGAAAGAAATTTGCTGATGGTGACAAGGAGTTAAAAAGCAAGAACATGTTGAACAATTACCTATAATAAGCCTCATTTTTACTGCATTAACTCCCACTCCCACCTTTACGCAATTGAAAAGATGAATTAAAATTATCATTGATACTCTAGCTAACTTCTGAAGAGTGAGAACAAGGACCTGTAAGTTCCATCACACAACTCTCTCAATGTCAATACGTTGATTGGGAGGGAGGGGGGTGTTAAATTACTTATGATTTTTGTTTGTTTTGCTCAATACTGATTGCAATTTGATATCATTATACCTGTATATTGGGGGTCCCAATAGCTCATTTGGTACAGCACTCGCTTCACACGCAAAGGGACCAAGATAGATCCTGAGTGCAGCCGAGATTTTTTTCTGAGCCCCCTGTCCACCCAGCAGTGAATGGGTAGATGAGTCTGTTAGATTTGGTGGAAAGTACTTTGCAATAGACTAGTGTTCAAAAGATAGCAAGCAATTGCTACTGTGTTTCAGGTTTTATAGAAACCGGCTCCATGGGCTCTGAAGGACTACTTTTTTTATACCTGAATATTTACAGCAGTCATTATGACCTCTGAACCATGGGGGTAAGCTTGTGCTTGTAGATATAAGTCGAGCCCACTCCTCACTGACAGACATGGTAACACACGCCGTGAGTTGGCCTGAGTCGTCCATAGTTTCTCCAGTTTGGATATCACAGCTTGTCTATCACCCTCACGGCTTGACAAACATAAACTGATGGCTTTAGAGAAGTGACTGGGGCTTGAATCTAGTGGAGAAAGGAAATGAACAGTGTAATTCAGTTATTTCTTTGGTTTTTGTATTGAGGCTTTTTTTTTCAATATTAGTGGGGGAGGGGGAAGTGATTCAGGAAAATATTTTCCCCTGCTTTTTCCGAGGTTTTTCCAGGCTCTGGGGAGAATTTTAAGGTAGTATTTTCAAGCATGCTCATCAAATCTAGACCAGTTACCACTACCAGTAGTGTGTTCGATGAGGGATATACCGGTATCTGTGGAGACCTTGAATCGACAAAGCTTTCAAATTCTAAAAGAAATGGCTTAATGAATAATAAAATGTGTACAAGTACATCGCTGTAACCTTGACCTACAGTACCGTTTTCATAAACGAAACATACAAATTCTAAGCCGATCGTTCACAGGTTGGGTAATGATTACGCGGAAGAATACATGTTGGGTTGTTGTGTTCACCTGGATTTTTCTCAGGGTCTTTTCCCTTTTCCCGGTCCAAGGCAATTTTCACCGATTTTCCCGACTTTTCCAAATAAAACTCCTGGCTTTTCCTGGTTTTCCCGGCCCACTTCGAGGCCTGTAGACGGAGATACCACGTGCAATCTATGCATGTGTCTTAGTCTGAGACCACTAAAAAGTTCCATCCAGACATAAAAGAGATACACTCAATTGTTCATATAACAAATCTCAATTATTTTTTTTTAAATACACAGTGTATTAATAAATGATTTACAACGAAAAAATATATAATCTCAGATATAAAGGAACCATACATTGGATAGTTTTCCTTTCAACTAAGGACCTACGTCAAGTAAAATGAAAACCAAATAATCTTATTCCAGAAAGACAAGCAATGAAAACAAATAGGGGGAAAGAAAAGAATGACCTTTAACACCTATCACAGGATATCCAAAGGCCTTACTCTACCACCACTTGACTAATCACCAATAAATTACAGAGTTTTATCAACTAATGTCTAAAGACAATTTTGGGCCTCAGTTGGAGGGATAAAATTAGAAGCAAAGATCTTTGGGAAGCTGCCAACCTACAACTTATATTATATATATTTATACACACAGAACGAGGAAGTGGGATATATAGATAGGCCATACACTCAGAAAACCTGCCTGCAATGTCACAAGACAGGCTCTGGCATGGAATCTCAAAGGAGGAAGAAGGTCACCTCGTAAGACACGAAAGTTTATGCAATACAATATTGTAGGGCACAGTAGAAGGCTGCCGAAAAAGAGGAAGACAGAGGAAAGTGTGGCAGGATAACATTAAAGATTGGACAGGATTGACGTGGAACAATCTAATGAGGAAAGCCCAAGACCGTGATGAGTGGCGTCGAATCGTGAAGTCTGCATTCCGAGAGTCCCCCCGACGACCAACCAGTCATGGGATAGAGTGAGTGAGTGAAGAAGACCAGGGAGGCCAAGAAATAGTTGGCGAAAAAGAACGGTGGAGGAAGCAAGGAGAGGCGGTGGTTACACATGGGAGCAGAGAAGATAGCCCAAGGAAGATTCAAATAGCGGAGCATCATTGATGGCCTATTAAATGCTCCAACTGGGGTTAACTCACTCAACCCTAACACTGAATATCCCCGTAGTTTACCCGGGTTACTTTTACCACATGCCTATTTATTTGTACATTTTCCTGAGACAAAGTATAGGCGTAGTATTAAAGCTAATCTCTTTAGCTTTTGCATGTTAATGGTAGTTGAATAAAACCATGTTTATTTTTAATACATTTTTTCCCATTTCGAAAAGTAGCAAAAATCTCTAGGTCTGAGTGAGTTAAGGAAGTGAAGTCAATTTGAGCTTATCAGCAACCTATGAGTAATTCATAATATTATGTGTGTTAAAATTTAGATAAATAATAAACTATTTCATATTGAAAATCTGTAAATTATTCAAATGTATGACCGTTAACCCTTATCTAAGAAGAAAAAAAAAAAACATTTTAAAAAAAGGTAAAGGGTTCTAACACATGTGCGAATACTTGGATTGGAAGGTCTTGGGTTCCAGCCCCGAGCACCACCTATTGAGTCCTTGGAAAAGGCTCTTTAATCACATTCTCTCACCGTAGTCAGGTGTAAAATGAGTACCTGGTCGCTAACATCAACGTCTCTGAACGAAAAAAATTATGTATCGCCTAACACGCGTCATGTCTCGTCTTCCGTGTTAGGGGTTGCTGTTGGCTAGGGACCCCCATGTCAAGCAATTTGAGCATGTTTAGTTGATTTTGCACTATGTAAAACCTCATATTTATTCTTAATACTTACCAATGATAAGAGAGTGATAAGGAAAACCCATAGCCGAGTTATATTAAAAGCTCCTGTGTTGATTGTCACTGTTGATGGCTTCTTCCACAGCATGGAAAATTCCATTGACCGAAATGCCTCTAAGTTCAAGGTGCATTGTTCTCTCTATCTCTCTATTCAACTGCAAATTTCCTTGTCATTACAATAGATCCATGCTGCATCCAATGCCGGCAATTGGGGAACTGAAACCCATAAAAAAAATCAATGCTATCAATAACTTGACTTCCTTGATTATACTAATTCAACAGGATTATTTCTTCTTCAAAGTAAATACAGTTTCCGGTCATGCCACTACAGTAGCTATCATGACTGACTCTCCACTGTTTTTCACAGCCTTGACCTTAGTACCTTTGTGCGGCTATGTATGTGGTCTAGTGGTATGACACTTGCTTTCGGATCGGAAGGTCCTGGGTTCGAGCCTCGCTCGACGCATAGTTGAGTCCTTGGAAAACTCTATACTCACATTCTCTCACAGTACTCAGGTGTAAAATGAGTACCTGGCCGTTAACACAGCGTTGTCTTTGTACTTTTACCTGTCCAAAAAATTGTAATATCGCCGAACAGTAACAGACGTCATGTCCCGTCCTACATGTTAAATGTTGATGTTGACCAGGGGCCCCTTGTAAAGCGCTTTGAGTGGGTATTGCACTAGATATATAAAAGCTCATTTATTTTTGTTTGGTACCTCCTACTCCTCCTACAACCTACGCCTTCACACATACGCCACGCATACTAATCCACTTTCTTCGATTCTTTCTTATAACTTTAATTTTCAAACTGAAACATGAGATGCATGTATACCTTTAAACATCAGGTGCGCCATAGCTTTAACTCATTATCTTGATCTTGTTTCCTTCTATATTCTATTCTAATTCTATGCCTATTGCTCACGAATCACATAGCCATCATTCTTTTTCTTTTCGCTGTGATTATCCCCAGACACCTGTCTGGGGATAATAAAAATTTGTTATCCCCAGACACCTGTCTAGGGATAACGAATTTTCATTATCCCCAGACGCATATTTGAAACTCCGCTCTTTTAAACAATCATCCACATTCCAGAATATGGAATGTTTCCAGATGCACATAGAAATAAGGAAAGTTAATAAAATATCTATAAAAACATAAAATTAACCAACATTAAAATCAGTTGTTACTACATATACATAATATGCGTCGACTTCGAAGTGGGTGTCATGGCCGAATGGTTTAGTCGTCTGCCCTGGAAGTTAGACCATAATCGACGTTGTGGGTTCTAATCCTGGTAACGTCACTTTTTATTTATTTATTTTTTTTAATTCCGTCTTCTTTTTACAGAACGTTGAAAGGGATAAATGTCCCATCCATCCTCCCCCCACCTCTTTTTTTTATTATTAAACTCTCTCTCTCTCTCTCTCTCTCTCTCTCTCTCTCTCTCTCTCTCTCTCTCTCTCTCTCTCTCTCTCTCTCTCTCTCTCTTGTTTTTTTCTAGTTTCTAGCAAATATATTCGTCCCCACTCCGATCTCAAATAGTGTCTTAAAAGAATGAATAATTAAAAAGCAAACAAACAGAAATATTCAGAGAGCGACCAAATGGTCAGATAGAGGAGAAAAAAACAAAACAATAATTGTTTTAAAAATAAAAACAATAATTGTTTTAAAAATAAAAACAATTTAAGAAATTCATGCTCAGAAACGGAACATTTACATAAAGGGTTAGCAAACAAAAAACTCTAAGGTTTAGGTCAAAATATATATTTAAAAAAAAGAGAGATTTCCCTCGGAGCAGGGAATAGTGTTAACAATCATAATAATAATAATAATAATAATAATAATAATAATAATAATAATAATAATAATAATAATAATAATAATAATAACAATTATAATAAATAATAATAATAATAATAATAATAATAATAATAATAATAATAATAATAATAACAATAATAATAATAATAGTAATAGTATGGTAATAAGAGTATTAATAATAAAAATAATACTATTATTGATAATAATATAATAATGATTATGATGGTAATCGTAATAATAATAACAAATATTACAAATATTATTATTATTATTATTATTATTATTATTATCATTGACCAAAACAAAACAAAAAAACAATAATAGATCTAGAGCAAATTAAATAATGAAATAATATTATCGGAGAAATAAAAAATTCAACTGATTAAAAAAAAAACTCTTGCTCGGAACTCGGAACAAAAGTGAAAACAATGAAAATCAATTGGGGAAGAAAGAAAGAAAAGTAAAAAAAAAACAAAAAAAAAAAAAAAATGAGTGTGGGGGGGGGGGGGGGGGGGGGGGGGGGGGCGGTCGCGACTGGGTCGAACCTGTGCAGCTAAAAGGAGTAAAATGAAAGGTGGCCTTACCCACTGAGCTGCCTATCGACACCGCTATCGGAATATTTTAAATTCATATATGAGTATGAGCTAAACATATTTCCACCATTTTTGCTTCCTTGTTTTGGTAGGTTATTTTCATCTCTGATTCGAATAAAAATATGTTGTTGGATCTAGTTTTGTGGACGTGTGATACTAAATTGTATTGTCCTGTGCGAAGCAGACAGGAAAATAACAGGTGTGGGTTTTGGGCTTTGGGGCGAACAACACCATGGCCTAGGAATTCGTCCGCGACATAAAAATTATTCCCGGTCGTCGCCAAAATTGTGGCCAGAATGAGCAAATTATAGAAACAAG
The DNA here is from genome assembly GCF_034508935.2 of Berghia stephanieae. NCBI lineage: Eukaryota > Metazoa > Mollusca > Gastropoda > Nudibranchia > Aeolidiidae > Berghia > Berghia stephanieae. The sequence continues at coordinate 17,087,270 of NC_088372.1, read as the reverse complement.
AGATGATCAATAAAGTTAACAGGTAGGTTGGTAATGAAAATTTAAATGGTTGGTGGACTATGAACAGAATTGATGATTCCTGGTTGAAAATAAAAAGTCGAATTGCCAGTTTGACGTTTTCAGATCAAAGTAACAAAAGAAATTTAATTGATCCATTTGCTTTAAAATATTTTTTTAAAAAGAGCTGGATTTGACATTTGATCACTATTTACTTTCATCTTGTGTTAAATATCACTTGATATATTAACTGTTTTGGGACACAACCACTAGTATCTTTTCCAGAATATTTGGTATTTTTCACGCCTAGTTTGGCATTTTGCATAAAATCTTTCTGCCCACTTGCTACATGCGTCTGGGGATAGTATCCTCAGACAGGTGTCTGGGGATAACGAATTTTTATTATCCCCAGACAGGCGTCTGGGAATAATGACAGCCTTTTCTTTTTTGGTTCTCATTCATTCCGTGACTGCAATATACCACACCTAAAAGATATACTATCTTAATCTTTTTAAAGTTATGCATTAACTAGCTATCTATAACGAAAAAGACGGCCACAAGAAGCAAAAAAATTAGATCTAGGTATGGATTTCTCAAACGAATTCTGAATCCTACAAATTGCCGCGATTGAATCAACAACAATCAATCAACAATCACTGAACACCATGCTATTTTTCTGATTTCAAGCTCGCAAGATTTCATTCACGAAGTAATGCTTACATAGATATAACGAGTGAAACTGTACCTCTGGCATTTGTATATGTCCCCGTGTAGTAATAGTAAATACACGAAGGTTAGTGTGAATAGAATAGCTATCCAAAAAGAAATCAAAAAGATAATAATATAAATAAAGAAAGGACGAAAGAACAAAATTTGTATAACTTAGTACAGAGCGTTTCCACGATTTCACCATGTCTAATGCGTATCACAAATCTTCATCCAATCCTTGATCGAGTAGTACGGGTCAAACAATCATTTCACACAGTGCAATTTCGCGTATCGTTCACTTTAGTATTATTTTGTTTTACACCGCCACTTATTAAATATACATCACCGCCAAGGACAACTATACTGAAAGGACAATCATATGGAATCTTCAGGCAACGCTAGTGGGGGCCAACAAAAAATGTAGACAATTTACACCAAAATAACAGCAGGGACATTATATGGCAAGATTTACCTTTTTAGAGAGTGATTGTTAATTCTGGGTCCAAAAAAATATTTAATGATTATTATTATCAGAAGTGAATAGGAGTAGCCAAGAAATGGAAAGGATGAGTAGTTAGATATTCTAAAAACTGACCTTATAGTGATTGATTCAGGATGATTTCTTTAGAAGCTTGATTAATGAATGTACATAATGTAATGTGATTATGAGGAAGAGGATGAACAATTAGATGAAGGGGAAAGGAGATGTACAATATCAACAAAGGGAGGTAATCTGCGGAGGATGATCCCAAGAAAAATATGAATACCGAAATATCTACTAAGGGATGCACTACATAGTAGTTGTAATTAGGATCTCTCGAATTTTATTAATTTTTTGAACACTATTTCATCCCTATAAGGGACAATCGGTCTGCCAGGTAGAATTTTCATTGGAACACCTGCAGACCAATGTCTTTCACAAATAACAAATTTTGTCGGATGTGGCTCAATATCATCACGAGGAGGGATTTGTTTAACCATGTTTACCGGTCTGGTTCCTCTTTATAGGCAATCTGAACACACAACATGTGTTGGCTTTATTGTAGTTACCATTGTAATTCGCAACACCACAATTTTCTCCATCTTGAATTTGCTAACAAATCACGTCCATGGACATCAGACCCACAAGAGGCAAAAGTTCATGTGAGGAAAAACATTCAGAGTACTGGTTCATTCAATATAGTCAATGGAGTAGCATCAAATTCATAGTTCCATTCCATTCCATATTCATAGAGTTAATTAATAAAGTAACATATCAGATCAATATATATTCAGAGTACAATAGTCGAATTTTTAATAAGGGGCGCGTCTTATTCTTCTTTTTCTCAGCTATCTGTTCACGATGTACAGCTGCAAAAATTTGTATGAAACTCGGATCATTTTGTCTTAATAAAAATGTTTTATCATGACTTAAAAAAAAAAACAATAGGAAAGTATTTCGCTTATTACAGCTATATTAAAATCGATAACGGGTGAGGATCTGAACTAAAAAAATGATTTATGGTGTCGAAATTATGATTTTCCGCTTATCCATTTTGAAAGAATTTGTTAAAATGGAATGTTCAGTTAATTGAAACTTATATGATGTTCGTACAGAATCTGAATATGAAGGAACGACAGACAAGTTTACATTGTATAACAATCAATATACGTGTTTGATGAATACAAATAAAAGTGAACATTACGGACTTCCAACATTATTTTGAGTTCAAAGTTTTGAGAAATAGCTTGGTATTTATGCCAAAGAGGATTACATAAATTTAATGTAGACCAGTCAAAAGTAGAAATTCATCAATTTATGATACAGTGTTTCCACAAAATGTGCTTGTGTTCAACAACAACGTAACAACAATAACATGCAAACCTCAGAGTTGATTGTGAAATTCCAATTCCATAGATGTCCTCTTTAATGGCTTATCGATAGATACAAGTAGACTTTTTTCGCAGCTTTACGAGAAAGGAACCGATAGAGATTCCGTATCATATCGTATTGTTTAAGAGCTTATAGGTTTAAAAGAAAACTTTAAATGCTGTGTGAATCGGTCATGCATAGATACAATGTTTCAAAGTTAAATATAAACATTCAATGTTAAATTGACAATTTTGAGTATTTAATCACTAATTCAAATAAGTTAAAACTAGAGATTCATATCTGTCTTCGGTAATTGCGACGTGATGTAAATAAAAAGCAATAAATTATAAAGTCAAAATTGGATGCAAACTACACAAGTTGTTACTTTATGTTAATGTGTTTTGCTTTTATTCGGAAAATAGTAATTTTTGTAATAGTGTGATGTGAACTCATAACCACCAGCCGGAACTACTGTGTCGTCACAAGATGTTTTTGAAAAACGATGAAGTCATCTCTTACTTTGTGGTGCGAAACTGTTTAAATATTTAGCAGTGTAAGATCTCTAATTGTATGTAAGCGGTTTTAAAGTGGCTTTTTATAGGTCGTGAAGAAGAAATCTTTTTTTGTGATATGGCATCACAATTCAATACGGGCCAAAATCTTTATTCAGTTAAGAGAAATTGATTCGGAGGTTAACACAAAGTTTTGCAACTTTTGATAGAGTGACATCTTAGAAAAACTAGAAAAACATGCGCCATTCATAAAACATCTGACTACTATAGTTCATTCCTTACAGTACAGTCAATGAGTAGCATCAGAATCAGATCCATAGTTCCCTTCCATAGTCATAGAGTTGTTTAATAGTCTCATCTTAGATCAATGAGACAAAACTATATATTCAGACTACTAGTTCATTCCTTTCAGTCAATGGAGTAGATCAGATCCATAATTCCTTTCCATAGTCACAGAGATAATAGTAATAGAGTGAGTGAGTGTAACTGTAACAACAAAGTAACATCTCAGATCAATGAGGCAAAACTATATATTAAGAGTCTTAGTTACTAGTCCCTACGATTGACAGTCATATCAGCAACACAGATCCATGTAATGGGCATAAATATATATTCAGAGTCAGAGTCCAAGTTCCATCATATATGAATATGATATGGTAATATCAGACCCAATAACTAGCAACTTCTAGTTCTAGATACTAGAAATAGAAAGGACTGTTCAAGATAAAGTTGTGAAGTTGACGTGACGAGCAAAGGGGCCCTCTAGACTGATACACTAGACTAAAACAATAAAGTCAATATTTGTCAGTTAACCATATAGAAAAAATATATAAATATAAAGCCGCAGGCCATAATTCATAATAAAATAAGGAACAGTAGTAATCCGATTCGGATTCCGAATCAGGCGGAGTCTGATTCTGATTATCTGTGCGACTCGACAGAACAAGCACGACAAAGGGCCCAACTATCGTCTGCAGGAACTACAGTTGATAATTCTAAACATGTCTTAAATAATCATTACGCAATTATTATTGGTACTTACCACGTTTCAAAGATTCTGGTCGATAAATTAGCCATAGTTATTAAAAGGTATTGAAATCAGATTCGTACTTTCGATTTCAAAAAAAGAACCCAATCACTCAGTTTTTAAGAGGGCGTCATAGAAAAATAGTTCATACTTCCCTGTGAAATTTTTGATAGTTCACTACTTTTTGTATATTTTAATATCATTCAAGACATAAGAAATATTATTTAAAACTTATGGTCACCAATTAACTAATTTATTATAAAGTACAGAAATTATAAGAACAGAATCAATTATTGCGCATTCAAGGAAATTGTACCAAGGCAGAAAAGCGGTAGTTTTGCTTGAAATCGCTATCCAACCAATGGCCCCTACAAGCGGGGGCTGAAAATCCAAGGCGAGCCTCCTTTCTAAAGCCCTCCTTGATCACCGCCTATAGTCAGGTATCCATGTACCTACTTCTCAATCGAGTGCGTAAAAGTGTATAAAAATGCTTTAACAACGGAACAAAATTATCGGGGCCAGTTATACGACAGTAGTCATTCATCCGGTGATTGGTCATTCTCGATGTCGCTTGATATTGTTAGCAAGCCAGACACCTTCTTGTTTGAGATCTACATCGTCTTTCAAAATATAAACCGACTCAACCATTTAGAATGAGTAATGGTGCGGCTATGTGGTCTTTTGGTGTGACACTTACTTGCCACCTGGATGGTACAGGGTTCTGATCTCAGCAGCGGCGCATAGTTATTGAGTCCTTGGAAAAGTGAGCAAAGAGCCTTTTCCAATGACTCACTCAACTATGCGCAGAGCGAGGCTCGAACACAGGACCTTCCGATCCGACAGCGAGTGTCATACCAAGAGAACATTTTAAAGTCGCTCAAAATATAAAACAAAGAAAAAGGAAAAAAAAAAAAAAAAAAAAAAAAAAAAAAACACCAACAAAAAAAGAACGTCTTTTTTTACTGTACCCTTAAAACAACTCTATTTATAATTTTGGCCAGACGAACAAATGATATGGATTTAAATGCCAAATTATCATTAACATTTCGAATCGCTTTTTCTTTTCCACTGATTTGATGAAAGTAAATAAGTAATTAGTAGTCAAGTTGAATGAAGATTAAATCAGAGCTGATTCAGTTATTTATTTTTTTTTGGATTAAATTATTATTTTAATCGAGATTACTTTCCCGTCTTGAGGAAAATGTTGACAATTTAATTTTTAGACGTCCCTGGATGATGGTTTCACAATGTTACTTGACTTTTGTAAAATAACATGACGATGCAGTTGCTTAATTAAACATATTTAATTCAACATTTTTTAAAAATTACCTTTTATATAGAGCAATATCCACTAAATGTGCTCAAAGCGCTTTACAAGGGGTTCCTGGTCATCAGCAACATTTAACATGTAGGACCGGACATGACGCCTGTTAGGTGATATTACAATTTTTCGGACAAAGACAACGCTGTTAACGGCCAGGTACTCATTTTACA
>NC_088372.1:17071680-17079180 GCF_034508935.2 Berghia stephanieae | reverse complement strand
TGGCAGTTACAAATAGAAATATTGAGATATTTCGTAACTTATGATTATATAATATCAGGTTTATAAGGTTCCACTTCCAGGCAGTTGAGAAGTGTTGAATTACCTATTCCTCCGAAGGCGGGCTCAGGTTTGATCTTTGATCCTTCAATGGCAGCAATGTCGAAGGCAAAAGCTCCGGCGTCCTGATGGTGGAGATAAAAAGATCCACAAAGTACCAAAAGATAAAAATCTTCAAATATAGGGATGTATAATGTCAGGAATGCAGCGGCTGGCCGTCCGGCATAGATTGTAGAGAGAAGTGAGTGTAGAATGTTAGACCTATCAGCTTTTATAATAAGTGGCGACGTGACAGAATGTAGAACGAAAAGTATTCACTAATTGGAAATTAATTCGAGGGAAGGCTATAAAAGGAAAGATGATCTATATTAGAAGGTAAAGTTTTTCTAAGCCTACCGAAATATAACTGGAGTGAGATAAATTCAGTTCTTACTAAAATAAAAATTTAATAAGATAATTGTGAACAATCTTTACTGTGACATTATGCTTGCGCTCTCTCGCTCTCTCTCTCTCTCTCTCTCTCTCTCTCTCTCTCTCTCTCTCTCTCTTGCCTTTCTCTCTCTCTATCTCTCTCGCTCACTCTCTCTCTGTTTTACGGCACTCTCAACACAACAAGGTCATATCAGTGCCAGGTAAAAAATGGGAAAGTAAAAAGTTATAGAATTACAATTGAAGCACGCAGAAAGCGAAAGCTGCAGGGGAATAGGTTCAAATAGGAAGCAGATGTAGATTCCAAGAGCACGCTATCAACGTACTTATTTTGAGTTCACCTAAAAGTTTGATCCAGACACAAGCACAGGTCGCCACTAAGAGGACAATTTTCAAAAGTTTACAAATCATATATAATATGTATACAAAACATAACAGTACATAACAGGGGGATTATTTACAATGAAAAAATATCATCTCCCAAAATTAACAACACATTTGACCGTTTCCATCTCAGCCAGGTATCCGGCCCGAGCCAGGACAAAACCAAGTAATCTCATTCCAAGTTAAAGACAGAAAGCTAGTTAGAAAACAGATATAGGAGGATAGAGGACAGAGTAAGTACCCCCCCCCCCCCTCCCTTGCCCACTATGCGAGAAACATGCTAAGAAACCCGTTAAAAGTATGAAACAAAAATGAATATAACAGCTTCTAAATAGAACGAAATTCCAAACATGGAAACTTTCAGGTTCAAAATCCTCTTCAACCAACAGGCAAGATAAGTTCCGTTTTTGGAGTTGTGTTCTTTTTTTTAAAGCTGTTATATTCATTTTTGTTTATTATTTTGTTACAGACCACAGCCTCTAGCAGCATAGTATCACTAAGAAACCATTAAAACTTTTAAAATAATTCCGACTTTCTTAGAATTGAGATGCCATTAGGAGATCGCCATGTTTTGACCACTTTGGAGAGAAAGATAAAGGGAGTAAATCTGACTCATAAAGGGAACAACACACAACAAACGTTTCGGCATTCGGCCTTCTCAAGTAAACACGAATATATATATATATATATATATATATATATATATTTATATATATATATCATATATAATATGATATATATATAAATATATATACATATATATATATATATAATATATATATATATATTATTCAGATTATAATAGTAACGTAGTGAAAATGTGTTTGTGTGGATGTGCAAAAGAGGAGAGTAAGAGAGAGAAGAGAGGAGAAGAGAGAGAGAGAGAGAGAAGAGAGAGAGAGAGAGAGAGAGAGAGAGAGAGAGAGAGAGAGAGAGAGAGAGAGAGCAACCATAATGTCACAGGTTAGATCGTTCACAATTATATTATTAAATTTTTATTTTAGTATGGACTGAATTTATCTCACTACAGTTTTATTTCGGTAGGCTTAGAAAAACTTTACCTTCTAATATTAGATCATCTGTCTTTTTATAGACTTCCCTCGAATTAATTTTAGTAGATACGTTTCGTTCTACATTCTGTCACGTCGCCACTTATTTAAAAAGCTGATAGGTCTAACATTCTACACTCACTTTCTCTCAATCTATGCCGGACGGCAGCCGCTCCATTCCTCACATTATATCATCGATATATTTGAAGATTTTTATCTTTTGGTACTTTGTGGTATTTTTATCTCCACCATCAGACGCCGGAGCTTTTGCCTTGACATTGCTGCATTGAAGGATCAAATATCAAACCTGAGCCCGCCTTCGGAGGAATAGATAATTCAACACATCTCAACTGCCTGGAAGGGAACCTTAAAACCTGATATTATATAATCATAAGTTACGTAATATCTCAATCTTTCTATTTGTAACTGCCAAAATCCTTATTCATCTCATTTAATTACATTACATCTTTCTTTCTATTTCATTTTTAACAAATCGTTAATTGTTCATTTATTTTAAAGTAACTGGTAAATCTGGGGCCTTATTCTTCATATCTTTGTTTTTGCATAGTCGAGTAGCTCTTTACTAATTTGAGAACATGACACATAAGATGTAGTAATGAGATCAAAACTATATATATATATATATTATATATATATATATATTATATATATATATATATATATATAATATTATATATATATATATATCTTTTTTTAAAAAAGGAGGGGCGATGAGCACCAAATTGTACAGTAACAGAATACTTCATTGTATTCTTTGCCAACTGACTCATTTGGGCACCTTTGGTTTTTAATTTTGCAAGAATTCCGATTGTTCTTGGAATCTTCCAAGCTATGTTTTCTTTATTTATCTTAGAATAATAGAGTTTTTTTAAAGCTTTTATTTTATATTTTATTTTTAAATGTCTCTCTCTCTCTCTCTCTCTCTCTCTCTCTCTCTCTCTCTCTCTCTCTCTCTCTCTCTCTCTCTCTCTTCTCTCTCTCTCCTCTTTTTTTAACTGACAACGCATCTTTCCACTTCCAGTTCCCACTTTTACTCCTCTTACTCTCTCTCGCTCTCATCTCTCTTCTCTCTCTCTCTTCTTTCTTCCCTTATGTGTAAAATAAAAATATCAAACACACACACACGCATATCTACAAATATAATATATATATATATATATATTATATATATATATATATAATATATTATATATATATTGTGTTTGCTTAGAAAGGCCAAAGGCCGAAACTCCGTTTGTTTTGTATTGTTCCCTTATTCATGAGTTACATTTACTATCTTTATCTTTATCTCCATTATTTTAGGCACATCTAGTTTTTGGTATGACTCCTTTTCAAAGTGCAATATAGTCAGCGTCCTAAACGGTGAATTCACACTAGGGTCGACCATTTTAAGCAGCAACAACACACATATGTATGCATAATATTAATTCTTACCGCCAATACATAATGTATTCACTTCAATCATATCATTAGTACAAGGCAAGAACCTAATTAGTCAGCTCCACAGTTTGCATTTTTTTCAATCGCCTGCTTCAAAATTGTGAGAGATGTTGAGGATCTGTGACAGAATATTTACACAAACACACACGCGCAGACACACAAACACACCCACACACACGTGTGTGTGTAAATAGTCTGTTACAGAGATCTTAAACATCTCCCACAATTTTAAAGCAGGCGATTGAAAGAAAAATACAAACTGTGGGGTTGACCGATTCGATTCTTGGCATGTACTAATGAAATCAATGAAGTGAATACATTATTTATTGTAGGGAAAATACATATTAGCTAATGCTTAATAAAATCTGATTTAAAATCAGTTAGCCCTTAAAGCCTTTTCACCAACATAATATTTTTTAAATACTTTGCACATAATTTAAATACTACATATTTTACATACGAATCACTGTTTCATTTAATATAGATATCCAATATACGGGAATTTAAAATAGATCTGAAATAATTTGAGAATCTGTCATCTTTGTCTTAAGAGTTTCTCAAACCTATTGAAATATTGTGTCTCCATTCTCATGTGCTCTGGCAGATTATTCCACGAAACTACAACGGTATAATGAAAGGACTGTTTACCGAAATGGTTTGTTTTGATGATTGGGACACTACCAATATTGGTGCTCCTAAAATCATATTTTCTCTCTTTGAATTTTACTAAATTTTATTGAAATTTTGGGGATAATTTATGAGAAAGTATGAAATTTCTGTTGCCATAATTTGCATTCGCTCGGTTTCAAGGGGCTAATTTTAGCCTTTGTTAATAAGTCTTCGTAACTGCCTGTATAGTCACGTTCTTGTTTTTATTCATATTTCCTAGTATTTGTTCTTGATAAGAAGAGTCAAATAAGTGGACAAATGTTAACATTTGATTTTTAAAAATAAGTGTAAAATAATTACTTCAATTGGATTGGAGAGGTGTCTTCTTATTCTTTTTAACACATTTAGTTGTTGAGAGGCCTTCCTGCAAATTACCTTTATGTGAAAGTAAAATTGTAGTTGGTAGTCAATATCAATTCCAAGAAACTCTCCCGTTGACTCTTGACCTCTAAAACTTTGCCTTTTAGTTTTCTGTTTCATAATCAACGTTTAATTATTGTTGTATATTTTTGTACTACCACTCGCATAGGTCGAATGTTTGATAATTAATTTTTTTTTTTGTGAGAAACAATCAAATGTTTTAGAGACGTCCATCAGGATTGTCGCTACGTATTGTTTTTTGTAGAACGGCTTTTTTCCGGTCCTCAATCAGTTTCAAAAGAATAACCTGAAATCCATGATTTTTTTAAAAATTCACATAAATACCCGTGAAAGATGATATCAAAATGATCAGATTATTGTTGAAGGAAAAGTTTAAAAAAAAAAAACAATTGGAAATTATTAGTAAAATAATAACGGTTCTGTAATATTTCTTGTCAAGGGGATCATTTTTATTTAAAAGAGGAGTAATTTGGTAATTTGTGCTAATTTTTGCTTTTCTGGGAAAAATTGCTCTGATTTATTCATTTATAATATTACATAAATGTTTGGTTACTACGGGGGCACTGGCCAAGGTCAATCAAATTTAATCAAGTATCATATTTCTTCACATTAAGCCAGTTCCATCCATTTGATATTTATTTCTGTCATTAAATGGATCTGTCAAACATTCCTAAATCGTATTGGCTACCGCCAAAGAAAAATCGATCAAAGCGACTTCCAAATGCCTAAAAAAAAAGCATCCATCGAAATAGTAACATCAGCGATGATCGTATCCTGAACATTTTGTTAGGTGAGATGAGGGAGAAATTTTATTTAATTTAAAAGTGCAAATATATTATATATAATATAATAAGATAATAATAATAATAATAATAATAATTAATAATAATAATATATAATAATAATAATAATAATAATAATAATATAATAATATAATAATAAATAAAATAATAATAATAATAATAATAATAATAATAAAAATTTAATAATAAAATAATAATAATAATAATAATAATAATAATAATAATATAATAATAATAATATTATAATAATAATAATAATAATAATAATAATAATAATAATTAATAATAAAATAATAAATAATAATAATAATAATAATAATAATAATAAATATATAATAAATAATAATAATAATAATAATAATAATAATAATAATAATAATAATAATAATAATAATAATAATAATAATAATAATAATAATGAGAAAAATTAAATCTCTAAGTATGCTCAATGTTAATGAGGCCAGAAGACAAGTAATAAAGTTTTTATAATGAAGTCACAATAGAACCACTGAATCGTACGTTACGCTCAGTTTTAATATTTATTTCAATAACTGTCGCTATTTTTAAAGATGCCACTTTTGCATTTATTAATTAATAATACGGGGCTTATACTATAAGCTTATAGAAAAAGGCCATCGACGTCAATAGCTTGTGGCATTACAACAATCGGTCACCCGGCCATTATAATATAGAATCATCAATTGTACCGAGGATACACAAATAAATTCATATTCCTGTGGCATGGAATTCAAAACAGTGTGTCTAATATACGAAAGAGGACACTGTACACGATATGTTGAATTATGGATAAACACAATGGAGATTGAATTAATTGAGGGAAATAACTAGCTATTATTTTTTTTCAAGAGAAAGTTGTGTCCACAAGTGTTGCAAACATTATCATACTTGAAAACAAACCCCACTTACAAACAATCATCAGATGGTTCTGGTTCTATCTCGACGGTTATTTTAACATCTATTTATTTCCATATGGAATAAAAGGGAAGAAAGATCGTTACGTCACACGTTCTACTTTGCCTTATTCCGATTTCTTTTGGAAATGTGTATGTAAACAATCCTTAGGAGAATTATGATGAACATATTGCACATTGAATGATACGTTGGCAAACCCATTTTAATGGTAAGATTGAAAGGCAGATTCTTAGGGTTACGGGTCGTGAAAGAGAGAGGATGTATGACCTTTATCATATGTTTGGATATAAGATCAATTACTCAAGGTATGTGGTCAGAGCTAATTTACACTTCCAGTGAGATTGGAACCAGTTTGTTAAAATCACACTTTTATTATCTATCCTAAATGATATTGACGCACCATTTTTATTGATCGATTCCAAACAGCTTTCTAAATTCGCATCTATATTTTGTACTTATCCTATGGTAAACTAAAATATTGATAGTAGCGTTAAGGCCTTCAAGAAAAAAACTAATCTGGTAATTAAAGAAAAATAAATTACTGTACAATCTACCAGGTCTGATTTCAGTTTCAATCTTCTCTATTATAACAAAAACAACATCTGGTGTTGAACAAACAAGAAAAATAATGCAAATTGCATTAATCATTTTAACGAGACGCATTTCCCGATCATCGATATCAGCACTTTTATCTTCTTGATTCTTAATAATCGATTTCTCTGTTTGACTTTGTACGTTCGACGCTGATGTCGACACCCTCCATTTCTTAGAGGCGAATACACGTATTGCCGTGATCTCAGTAAAAAGAAATACACAAACTATTTTAATAATTGTTGGTATTGAAGAGTCTAAATAGGTGGTGACTCTTAATACATCGCCAACATAAGGAGCTCTATACATTACCATTATAGTTTTATTATTAACTGGATTAGTCCACAATTTTAAGTGCTCTACGACAAGTTTTGGAATGGCTAGACAGACAAGATAACTGAATATGATCAAAACGATTATTGCACTTCGTTTAGCTGTAAACATTCTAGACACTCTAAAAGGAAATAGTACACACATACATCTTTCAAATGAAATATAAACCATCAGCCATCCCGAAAAGGAAAAGAAAAACAGATGAGGGCGGACTGCAGTAAGAGTCAGCACACTAGTAATGTCAAATGGCAGGTCAGGTGTTGGGATATACATCAAAAGAAAACATATAGCAATCCATAACAAGAAAATATTACACAGTAAATCTGTAAAGGACAACGCTAAGAAGCTGATAGTGCTGCTGTCTTTAAGCACACCTTGTCGTATGAACACAATCATGTTGATGGTGTTGG
>NC_088372.1:17035107-17071583 GCF_034508935.2 Berghia stephanieae | reverse complement strand
GCGAAATCGATTATTAAGAATCAAGAAGATAAAAGTGCTGATATCGATGATCGTGAAATGCGTCTCGTTAAAATGATTAATGCAATTTGCATTATTTTTCTTATTTGTTCAACACCAGAAGTTGTTTTTGTTCTTATTGAGAACGGTAATCCTGAGCTCTCACCTGGTGGATTTTACAGAAATTTATTTTTCTTTATGTACCAGATTATTTTTTTTCTTGAAGGTCTTAACGCTACTATCAATATTAGTATTTACTATACGATAAGTACAAAATATAGATGCGAATTTAGAAATCTGTTTGGAATCGATCAATAAAAATGGTGCGTCAATATAAATTAGGATAGATAAAAAAGTGTGATTTTAACAAACTGGTTCCAATCTCAATGGAAGTGTAAAATAGCTCTGATCACATACCTTGAGTAATTGATCTTATATCCAAATATATGATAAAGGTCATACATCCTCTCTCCTTCACGACCCGTAACCCTAAGAATCTGTCTTTCAATCTTACCATTAAAATGGGTTTGCCAACGTATCATTCAATGTGCAATATGTTCATCATAATTCTCCTAAGGATTGTTTACATACACATTTCCAAAAGAAATCGGAATAAGGCAAAGTAGAACGTGTGACGTAACGATCTTTCTTCCCTTTTATTCCATATGGAAATAAATAGATGTTAAAATAACCGTCGAGATAGAACCAGAACCATCTGATGATTGTTTGTAAGTGGGTTTTGTTTTCAAGTATGATAATGTTTGCAACAATTGTGGACACAACTTTCTTTTGTAAAAAAAATAATAGCTAGTTATTTCCGTCAATTAATTCAAGCTCCATTGTGTTTATCCATAATTCAACATATCACAGTGTCCTCTTTCGTATATTAGACACACTGTTTTGAATTCCATGCAACAGGAATATGAATTTATTTGTGTATCCTCGGTACAATTGATGATTCTATATTATAATGGTCGGGTGACCGATGGTTGTAATGCCACAAGCTATTGATATCTATGGCCTTTTTATATACGCTTATAGTATAGGTCCCGTATTATTAATTGAAAATGCAAAAGTGGCATCTTTAAAAATAGCGACAGTTATTGAAATAAATATTAAAACTGAGCGGAATGTACGATTCAGTGGCTCTATTATGACTTTATTACTTTATTAAAAACTTTATTACTTGTCTTGTGGCCTAATTAACATTGAGCATACTTACAGATTTAATTATTCTCCTTATTTTTATTATTATTATTATTATTATTATTATTATTATTATTATTATTATTATTATTATTATTATTATTATTATTATTATTATTATTATTATTATTATCATTATTATAATTAATAATAATAATGATAAAACACCTTTGAACACTTTTAAAGTGTAAATAAAAATTTCTCCCTCATCTCACCTAACAAAATGTTCAGGATACCGATCATCGCTGATGTTACTATTTCGATGGATGCTTTTTTTTTAGGCATTTGGAAAGTCGCTTTGATCGATTTTTCTTTGGCGGTAGCACAATACGAATTTAGGAATGTTTGACAGATCCATTTAATGACAGAATATAAATAATCAAATGGATGGAACTGGCTTAATGTGAAGAAATATGATACTTGATTAAATTTGATTGACCTTGGCCAGTGCCCCCTTAGTAACCAAACATTTATGTAATATTATAAATGAATCAATCAGATCAATTTTTCCCCAGAAAAGCAAAAAATAGCACAAATTAGCAAATTACTCCTCTTTTAAATACAATTGATCCCCTTGAAAAGAAATATTAGAGAACCGTTATTATTTTACTAATAATTTCCAAATGTTTTATATTTGAATAAATTTTCCTTCAACAATAATCAGATAATTTTGACATCATCTTTCACGGGAATTTATGTGAATTTAGAAAAAAATCATGGATGTCAGGGTGTTCTTTTGAAACTGATTGAGGACCGGAAAAAGCCGGTAGACAAAAAACAATACGTAGCGACAATCCTGATGTACTTCTCTAAAACATTTGATTGTTTCTCACAAAAAAAAAAAAAAAAAATTAGCAAACATTCGACCCATGCGAGTGGTAGTACAAAAATATATAATAATAATTAAACATTGTTAATGAAACTGAAAAGTAAAAGGCAAAGTTTTAGAGGTTAAGAGTCAGTAGGGGAAAAGTTTTAAATGGTTTGCCACATTGATCAATTGTAGGTCCATTGCTTTTTAATGTATTTATAAATGACATATTATTTTCATTCATGAAAGATTCATTACTGTATAATTATTATGCTGAAGATATGACACTATCCTTCTGCCATAACGATTTTGAAACCGAGCGAATGCAAATTATGGAAACAGAAACTTCATACTTCCTCATAAATTATCCCAAAATTTCAAGACAAATTAGTAAAATTCAAAGAGAGAAAATATGATTTTAGGAGCACCAATATTGGTAGTGTCCCAATCATCAAAACAAACCACTTCGGTAAACAGTCCTTTCATTATACTGTTGTAGTTTCGTGGAATAATCTGCCAGAGGACATGAGAATGGAGACACAATATTTCAATAAGTTTGAGAAACTTTTAAGACAAAGGTGACAGATTCTCAAATTATTTCTGATCTGTTTTCAATTCCCGTTTATTGGATATTTTATTAAATGAAACAGTGATATATGTAAATTCTTGTGTAAAATAAGTAGTATTTAATTTATGTGCAAAGTATTTAAAAAATATTATGTTGGTGAAAAGCCTTAAAGGGCTAACTGATTTTAAATCAGATTTTATTAAGCATTAGCTAAGATATATTTTCCCTACAATAAATAATGTATTCACTTCATTGATTTCATTAGTACATGCCAAGAATCTAATCGGTCAACCCCACAGTTTGTATTTGTCTTTCAATCGCCTGCTTTAAAATTGTGGAAGATATTGAAGATCTCTGTAATAGACTATTTACACCCACACGTTTGTGTGTGTGTGTGTGTGTGTGTGTGTGTGTGCGCGCAATTTTGAAGCAGGCGATTGAAGAAAATGCAAACTGTGGAGCTGACCAATTAGGTTCTTGACTTGTACTAATGAAATGATTGAAGTGAATACATTATGTATTGGCGGTAAGAATTAATATTATGCATACATATGTGTGTTGTTGCTGCTTACAATGGTCAACCCTAGTATGAATTCACCGTTTCGGACTACATTGCAATTTGAAAAGGAGTCAAACCAAAAACTAGATGTGCCTAAATAAGTCAATAAAATGGAGAGAAAAATAAAGATAGTAAATGTGACTCATGAATAAGGGAACAATACAAAACAAACGGAGTTTCGGCCTTTGGCCTTTCTAAGTAAACACGATATATATATATATATATATATATATATATATATATATATATATATATATATATATCTTGTCATAATAATATAGGTGAAAATGTGTGTGTGTATATATATATATATATATATATATATATATATATATATATATATATATATATCTGCGTATCTTATATTATTTATGTTGTGACCTCCTACTTTTATTCCCTCCATATCATTTATGCCCCTCATGATTGTTTCTTGGTATAGATTAAACAGATCTGGTGAGGCAACACACCCTTGACGGACTCCTTTCTTAATAGGAATGGAATTTCCTGTAGAGTTTCCGATTTTGATAGATGCCTGCTGGGTGTAGTATAATGTTTGCATGAGTCTGAGGTCTTTCTCATCAGCGCCAATGGAGTGCAGTTGTTTAAGTATTTCTTCGTGGCGAACTCTATCAAAAGCTTTTTTGTAGTCGACAAAACAGAGGTATAGTGGGGTCTGAACCTGTATAGCTCTTTCACTTAAAACACGGAGGAGGTATATTGCGTTCCTTGTCCCTCTGTCAGGTTGGAATCCATATTGTTCTTCTGCGATTTCGGGGTTAATCTTATTCCTTAGCCTGTTAATAATTATACGCAACAGTATTTTGTTGATGTGGCTTATTAAACTTATAGTTCTAAAATGTTCGCATCTGACTGCACCTGCTTCCTTTGGTATTGCTATGAAAATAGAATTACAGAGATCTTCTGGAATGTTCCCAGTGTTGTATATATTGTTGAATAATATGTGAAGTTCATCAATTGCTAGATATCCTAGGCCTTTTAATACCTCTACAGATATTTCATCAGGGCCTGTTGCTATACCATGCCTCATTCGTTCCATGGCATGTTCAATTTCACTTTTGGTGATGTTTGGTCCGCTTAATGGTTCTTTGAATTTCAGTGGTGGTTCATTTCTATTTGGATCATTGTACAGTTCGCCTATGTATTCTACCCATCGGCTTTCTATATGTTGCTCTTCAAATAGCAGTTCCCCTTAATTGTTTTGGATACAACTTCCTGCTGCTTTGATTTTCCTTTTCCCTGATAGTTCTTTTATTCTTTGGTGAATAATATAAGATACGCAGACGATACGGTACTCATTGCAACATCAGAAATCCAACTTCAAAAGATTGTTGACAAAGTGGTAGTGGATAGTAAAGCCAAGGGAATGGAAGTGAATATCACCAAAACGGAATGCATGGTAATACAGAAAAACCCCGAAAACAACAACACCTGCAATATAACGATTCACGGCGAGCAACTTACCAACGTAGAAAGTTTTAAATACCTAGGTTCAATAGTGACACTAGATGGAAGATGTAACCGAGACATACGAGCAAGAATAACTCAAGCCAAACAGGCCTTCATGGACCTGGGAAACATTTTGAAAAACAAACAGATGTCGTTCGGGATATTATTCCGAGTCTTGAAGTGCTACGTGTGGCCAATCTTGTTATATGGATGCGAAAGCTGGACTACAAATGCAGAAACACAAAAGAACATTGAAGCTTTTGAAATGTGGTGCTTGAGAAGGATGCAGAGAATATCGTATACTGCACACAAAACGAACGAAGAAGAGCTAAAACAAACATACCAACAAAGGAAACTAATGCCCTTAATAGCGGATCGACAACTATTCTTTTTCGGACACATAGTAAGGAAAGATAAAAATGAATACCTGGCAAGTTGTGGAAAAATACCTGGTAAACGCGCCCGGGGGAGACAAAGAAAAACACTCATAGACCAACTGAAGGGCTTCACAAACCTAACAATCCAAGAGCTGTTTGAAAAAGCAAGAGACAGGGAGGAATAGAGAGAGATAATTCATGCAGTATACGAAGCCTGGACCAGGCATGGAACCTAGAAGAAGAATATATATATATATATATATATATATATATATATATATATGTGTGTGTGTGTGTGTGTGTGTGTGTGTGTGTGCGTGCGAGGGAAGAGAGAGAGTGAGAGAGAGAGAGAGTGTGTGAGAGAGAGATAGACAGAGAGAGAGATCGACAGAGAGAGAGAGGGAGAGAGAGAGAGAGAGAGAGAGAGAGAGAGAGAGAGAGAGAGAGAGATAGAGAGAGAGAGAGAAATTACAACAAAAAAAAAAACGAAAAAAAACAACTCTATCAATCTAAGATAAATAAAGAAAACATAGCTCGGAAGATTCCTAGAACAATTGGAATTCTTGCAAAATTAAAAACCAAAGGTGCCCAAATGAGTCAAGTTGGCAAAGAATATAATAGAAGTATTTTGTTACTGTACAATTTGGTGCTCATCATCCCCTACCTTTTTTAAAAAAAGATATATATATATATATATATATATATATATATATATATATATATATATATATATATATATATATATATATATATATATATATATATAAGTAGTATATACGGTTGTAAATAGTTAGAAACCGTTTTTTGACGGAGGATGAGGATGATTGTTTTTTTACCTGTTAATCGATATGTTGAGTTCGATGATGTATTGAATGGTATTGTTTTGAGTTCGATGCTGTATTGATTGGTATTTTGTTTTGAGTTCGATGATGTATTGATTGGTATTTTGAGTTCGTTGTTGTATAGAGTGGTTTGTTTTTTTGAGTTCGATGTTGTATTGATTGGTATTTTGAGTTCGATTTTGTATTGCAAGGTCATGTGACCTACCTGAGCGTGTGTTTATTGAGTGTTCGATTTGCCATCGATGATGTATCGAATGTTTAATTGCGTAATAATAGGGCTATACAGCTGATTAAAAAGGATCCTATCCCGGTGTTATTAGGTTCCGACTGGTTCACCCGCGCCGCAGCGCCGCAGCGCAAATTGAGGTTACGCAGTACAGTCCAAGGACTCTAACGCTGAGCCGCGTTGTTCTTTTAAATTGGTTTCTTACTCCTGAGTCTAATGACTTATTAATTTAATCAATTAAAAGTCCATTGATTCTCTCAAAGGTCAAAGGGCGAATAGCTCAGGCGTCAGCCGCACAGCAGCGCCGCACAAAAAAATAGGTCAAGGTCATTCAGAGCAGCCGGTAGTCTAAATCATTTTTGATTGGTTCTTTCAAATTCTCCGATCTTGATCGGATATCATATTGTCATAGTTTCGTCCGTTTGATTGGTTCTTTGAAATATATTTTTGTCGGGACAGTGTCGTCGTAAAATGAGTGGTCTTGTGAAAGCATTAATTCTCAATGTAGAACCAGATGAAATGTTCCATTGTGTTAGAACCGTGATAGATCATACCCATTGTATACCTTAAAAATGTCTGTTCTAAAAAAGGAAATTAAAAGTTCCCATGGGAACATTTCGTTAATGTGTTTTGCTATTTAAATATAACCTTATACACATCCGGCTTAATGCCACTCAACGCTATTCTCACATCAGTCTTGTTATGATTACAAATAATTACGTTCACAACTGGAAAATATACGTCGGTACTTGACACCATCGGAATGTCTCTCGCACAAATAATTACGCACACATCTGGAAAATAAATGTCTCTCGCGTTCTTCAAACGTACTATCTCGCTTTTATCTTAACCAATTATTTACTTTCCAGCCCTCGCCAGAAAATAATTACCTGTTTTACAGTCGTGAGAAAATATTAGCACTTTCTAAAAAATTCCGCGTAACGGGTAGTCGAACTTGAAACCTTTAAGATACGAAGCAAAGACCACGCCGCTGGACCAAGCTATCGTATAAGGCGTGTTTATTCAATTCCCAGGTCTGACTCCTGGACTTAGAAATATTTTTTTTAAAGAGAATTATTATAAACTTTCCCATGACAAATATCTACAAATCTCATTAGCTTTTGAGCGTGTTTCCACACCCACATCTGGAACACCATTTACCCTCCCTGCTTGAGAGTTCACAGGCTTTATCGCCCTCTCGTGTTTATATTTAGATAAACCCGTTTTCAAACAACCTCGAAGATTAAATATCGTGAGAAACAGTCTTGGTATTCGTTTTCTTTCTTACAACTGCACCTGGTGGTTTATTTTACGTTAAAAGTCAAAACCCTACGTTCTGACTGCTTTTTAAAATTATTATTGTTATTTTTTTTTTTAGATGTTCTCTCGTTTAAATACTGGTTTGTAATACAGTTACATTATTATCACCAGTCTTCTGATCGATAGGATAAAAGTGCGCTATCTAACCTCTAGAAGGGAACATCAATTGGTAGAGCTCTCGCTTTACACACAAAAGGAGTGGGTTCGAGTTTGTTTGTTTTGTTTTGTTGTTTTTATTCCCCTATCCATACAACACAATGATAAGGTAGCTAGGTCTGTTGGATCAAGCTGAAAGTACTTTTCGATAGTACATCTTTATTCCGTTCGTGTTATCACCCAATTGACAACGATGATTAGTTAACAGCGATCATCTCCAAGTGTAACCCCCCTCCTTCTTCATATTTTGCAGTCTAATTCAATAAATGGAATACAGCTGCTCTAAATAATTAGTTCGAGTTATTTAGTCATTCATCACAAGACTTCGCGAAAACGTTATAGAAAAAAAATACTATACTATCAACTTAAGTAACTGTGACTGTAATTTTGATTATCTCGCCTCATTGGACACTGCATTCCAAATATTTCATTTTATTTTGTGTCACCTCGCCATTACCATCGCATCATGAATTTAAAACTTCTAGCATCAAAAAAAAAATATTCCATTATTTAACTAAAAAAGATCTTGATATATACACATCTTCATTAAAAAATAATTATCACGCGTGTCCAATGATGCGACCGTAAAGATAATTTACCCACCAAACGAAGAAGAGATAAATCAAAGATAGTGCAGGGTGTAACAAATACGAGTACATTCGTTTCGTTTCAAGAAGTGAACTCAACACTGAAATTATGATGAACACTTTTATTCGATTCAGATTATTGTTAATAGAAAAACAGATTAAAGTAGATACCAAGTCAGTCAAATCCCCTTTCTTCGTATTCTCCTCCTCTCTTTGAAAATGGATTTTAGAATCGATGATACCAAACGACTATTTTTCGAATTAACAAATTATGATCTGGACTTAATAAACCGTAATCACAGACACGTTAGTAGTTGCATTGTCCTGATTTGGTGATGTCTGTGAATCTTAAATACGAAAATGTCCGAAATAACACGATGTCACGCACAATTTTACTCGCGGTAATCAATGTTGATATATTTTTTTAATAACCATAGGTTCAAACTGACTTAAAATAGGTGTAATATCTCTATACAGATTTAATCATGAGAAGTTTTGTTTAATAGTTAAACGCCTTACCACTTATCAACGAAAGGGATCACCATATGAAATCGACACATGGTTAATTGGTGAATTTAGAAACAAAGTGTCTGTTTGAGGTCACCCTTGTCGTCTCAAACAATCAATTTTAAAGAATTATGTAGTTTTTTCCAGTGATTTACTGTACTGGGATGGAAGAATTATCATGTATGGTTGTGTTGTTTTTTTTTCTTGGGTCATTTTTCTAAAGCGGGTCTTGTAGTTTGTAATTTCCGTCTTAAATGCCATTTGCTTTATTTTTTTTAAAATAAGACGACGGAGAATTTTAGTTAATGCAATTAAAGTAGGTAGCGTTCTTGTCTAGGTCTGGTAACATAAATGAGATGACGTCATACACTTAATACAATCCCCGTAGACAATGTTGATATTGTAGAAACCTCCGGTATAGAGATTAGAACATGAATTCGAAATCAAGGCGTTTTGGTATGGTAGTTAAACAATCTATCCATCGACCAATTAAAGCATCTTCACTATGTGAATACGACTTGTAGATGGGTGCAATAGGAGGTGACTGTTTTCATTGAAATTTCACGTAGGATCAATTAAATAGAAATACGACCGATAAGCAATGTCCATGTGTCCACACGAGTTAAACCCAATATCATGTTTTACAGTCATATTCTCTTTACCCAATATCATTTTTGGAAACATTTTGATTGGGTTAATGTAAAATTTACATCTGAATCAAAACTAAAAAGAATTGGTGACAAAAGCTTTTTTAAAACTCCAACAACTTTTAACACACGGACTTATTTAACTTGGCTGCTTTTTAATAAAAAATATTCTTGTCTGATAAAAAAATTGTACCCGTCATTTTCAACATGCGGCGGGTTTCGTGTTTTGTATCATGGACTTTTTTTTCGCAGCAAGAAATAAATAAATGAAACACAACAATCATTACAATACACAATATTGATTGATCAATTACTTAATACAATTACATGTCCTTGCCAAGTTACTCACTTCGTGAAATAGATTTTGATGAAAAAAAATGAAAAGACAATTCCATCACTTCATGTCCTATATTATGGTTATCATACCAAGACATAACCTAATTGAAAATGTAACAAAAATTTTGTGTAGGAATAGTAAATTTTATAAACCAGGTATACATTATCTCTATTTATGACATTAAACCATGAATGTTTTTAACGCACATTTTCAGGGTTTGACACTATATTTACTGTACTTCTCCAGTAACATTGTCGAAGTTTTTAGATATTTGATACCACAACACTTTTAGATAACAGCTGGTGTTTTTTCCTCAAATTTTATCGATCTGAGCAGATAATATATTTTATCCCAGTGAAACGCTGTCCTAACAGCTGCTATATTTTTTTAAGATGATAACCCAAATGATCAGTAACACCCAATGTGTAAGACGTAGACGTGCAGTCTTTTAGTCGGTAGTGTAATATCATACAAAAACATCTGTCAAATGCGTAGTAATACCTAATGGCGATTTACAAGACGGTCAAAATTTATTAAATGAAAGTTTTCAGGACAGAATATATCAATTGAACCTAAGAAATTAATTTTTTTCAAAGCCAAAATGTGTGTGATGTAATTGATTTTTTAAGCTAAAATTTATGAAATATAAACTCGATAGCAAAAATTTATCTAACCAAAACATTTGAAGTAAAACATTGTTGGCTAAAAATGTGAAGTTAAAGTTTTCTTACCAACATTTGGGAAGTAATCATTTTCAGGTCAAAGTTTATGAAATACAAACTGTATGACAAAAATGTATGAAACTAAAGTTTTTTTTTTAATCGAAATAGTGTCTGGTGAAAAAAAAAATAAATAAAAATTAAAAGTTTTGTGGTCAAAATGAGTGAAGTAAAAGATTTTTCGACCAAAATTTATAAAATAAAAGTATTCGTGTAAAAATGTATGAAATGAATTCTTTCTATCCAAAATCTATGCAATGAAATGTTTTTAGACCAAAATGTTTGTAGTAGTAGTATCTTGATAAAGTTTATGAATGAAGTATTATTTCTAACAAAAATATGTGAAGCAATAATTTTCCGACCAAATTGTCTGAAATGGACGTTTTCCAATCAAAATGTGAAAAGTAATAATGTTCTGACCCAATTATGAAATGAAAATTTTCTGTCAAAAATTGTATGAAATTAAATTTTTCTGGTCGAAATGTGTAAAGTAAAAGTTTTCTGACCAAAATATAATAATATTATGACCAACGGTTATGAGATCAGAATACATATTCTCTCCAAATTGTCATTCTATCAAAAAATTGTATGAAATTTAATTTTCTAATCAAAATGTGTGAAGTAAAAGTTTTCTGGTTAAAAACTGTATGAACGTTTGCCAGCAAAAATGTATGAATGTTTTCTGGCCAAATATATGAAGTAAACAATTTTTTAGGGGGTCAAAAATTATATATTTAGAATATTCTTTTGACAAAATTGTAGGAACGTCAAAACCACTGAAATAAAAGTTTTCAGGATAAATTTTATTAACGAAATTTTCCAGGCAAAATTTTGCGAAGTAACATTTGTCTGACCAAAAGATGTAAAGTATACTTTTTCTGACCAAAATGTGAGAAAATAAAATGTTTTCTACTAGAACTTCATAAGGTAAATGAAACTTTTTTTTGTGGACAAAACGTGTGTAGTAATAGTTTTTCTGTAAATGTATTGTATCATAAATTATTGAAACCGTTACAAAATAAAAGACTTTTCCATTTCTTTCGCTTTTTGAGGCCTTCTCGAGGATTTGACAAAGGCAGAAAGTTTTGAATTTTCAAAGTGCTGACTACTTACCCTGCAGAATTACCATCGACAGAGTAGAGACATAGCAGATATGACTGGTGATCCTATATTATTACAGACAGAAGCAGAGATGTCCTACAATTGTTGTAGAGGTGCGATGTCGGATACGACACCCAAAGTTTTGCCATAATTTTCAATTTTATTTTGTTACCATTAAAGTATAACGTTTTCAGTCGTCCTTCTAAAATTATCAATGACATGATTATTGTCGATCCCACAAAGGTTATGAGTAAACGTTTGTTCTTCTCCCCGGCAGGGGCCAAATAACTTCAACTACAGGCGTGCGGGCTATCCTTGAACAAGACAGTTCAAACCCTAGTTCAACCTATTTCAAAAAAAAAAAAATACTCCTTACAAAACCTAAATGGTTTCGGAAGAGTTTATTCAAAACCTGCAGTTGAAGTTCAATCCTCTCTGTTTCACTCTTTTAGCTCCGAAAGTCGATGGAATCACTTCGTAGTTTAGTAAACCAAAACCAAAATCAAAACCAAAACCAAGGTCAATGTCACCCAAAAGATAAGATAAGGGATATGAAATAGAAATCTCACCAAAACGTGTAAGATTCGAACTATTTCCAATGAAAAAACAGTTTACCAAACCTGCATTTGAATTGCAACCCTCTCTTTTACACTGTTATAGCTCCAAAGGTCGCTTGAATTACTTAGTAGTTTAGTAAACCAAAACAAAAACCAACCTAAAAGATAAAATTAGGGTAATAAAGTGACGTCGACCCAAAATGAGTGGAGTAAAAATTTTCTCGCAAAATACAGGAAACAAAAGTGATCTGACAAAAATACCAAAATGGAAGTTTTCTAACCAATTACGTGTGAAGTAAAATTTTCGTGACAAGAAAATTGTAAAGTTAGAGTTTAAGTTTTCTGGTCAAAATTTATGAAATAAGACTGTTCTGTTCAAAATCTATGAAATTTAGTTTTATAATGAAAAAGAATTAATGAAATGAAGACTGTACACGCTAAAATGTATGAGAAAAAATATTCTGAACAAAATGTTTGAAATGAAAGTTTTCATGATAAATTTTATTGCGTAATATTTTATATCTGAATAATATATATGTACATAACGTTTATAGCTAAATTTTATGAACTAGCTTTTTGTTGTTGCTTTTTTTTTATTCTAATGTGTGAAGTAAAAGTTTTGGGCCCAAAAAATTATTGTAAAGTAAAAACAAAAGTTTTTCTGGCCAAATTGTGTACAATATAAATTTCCTGTCCAAAATTGATGAAATGAAAATTTTCTGTCCATATAATGTATGAAACGTTATCTTTCTGGTCAAAATGTATGAAGTAACGGTTTTCCGGGTAAAACACATGAATTAAAAGTTTGCTTGCAAAAATGTGTACAATAAAAGTTTTATGGCTAAAGTATATAAAGTAACATTTTTCTGGCTAAAATGTACGATGTAGCGGTTTTCAGGACAAAATGTGTGAAGTTAAAGTTTCATAGCCCGAAATGTGTTATATAAATTATCAGTCAAAAAACCTGTGAAATAAAAATTTTAGGGCCAAATACGCACCTCTACAACAATTGTAGGACATCTCTGCTTCTGTCTGTAATAATATAGGATCACCAGTCATATCTGCTATGTCTCTACTCTGTCGATGGTAATTCTGCAGGGTAAGTAGTCAGCACTTTGAAAATTCAAAACTTTCTGCCTTTGTCAAATCCTCGAGAAGGCCTCAAAAAGCGAAAGAAATGGAAAAGTCTTTTATTTTGTAACGGTTTCAATAATTTATGATACAATACATTTACAGAAAAACTATTACTACACACGTTTTGTCCAAAAAAAAAAGTTTCATTTACCTTATGAAGTTCTAGTAGAAAACATTTTATTTTCTCACATTTTGGTCAGAAAAAGTATACTTTACATCTTTTGGTCAGACAAATGTTACTTCGCAAAATTTTGCCTGGAAAATTTCGTTAATAAAATTTATCCTGAAAACTTTTATTTCAGTGGTTTTGACGTTCCTACAATTTTGTCAAAAGAATATTCTAAATATATAATTTTTGACCCCCTAAAAAATTGTTTACTTCATATATTTGGCCAGAAAACATTCATACATTTTTGCTGGCAAACGTTCATACAGTTTTTAACCAGAAAACTTTTACTTCACACATTTTGATTAGAAAATTAAATTTCATACAATTTTTTGATAGAATGACAATTTGGAGAGAATATGTATTCTGATCTCATAACCGTTGGTCATAATATTATTATATTTTGGTCAGAAAACTTTTACTTTACACATTTCGACCAGAAAAATTTAATTTCATACAATTTTTGACAGAAAATTTTCATTTCATAATTGGGTCAGAACATTATTACTTTTCACATTTTGATTGGAAAACGTCCATTTCAGACAATTTGGTCGGAAAATTATTGCTTCACATATTTTTGTTAGAAATAATACTTTATTCATAAACTTTATCAAGATACTACTACTACAAACATTTTGGTCTAAAAACATTTCATTGCATAGATTTTGGATAGAAAGAATTCATTTCATACATTTTTACACGAATACTTTTATTTTATAAATTTTGGTCGAAAAATCTTTTACTTCACTCATTTTGACCACAAAACTTTTAATTTTTATTTATTTTTTTTTTTCACCAGACACTATTTCGATTAAAAAAAAAAACTTTAGTTTCATACATTTTTGTCATACAGTTTGTATTTCATAAACTTTGACCTGAAAATGATTACTTCCCAAATGTTGGTAAGAAAACTTTAACTTCACATTTTTAGCCAACAATGTTTTACTTCAAATGTTTTGGTTAGATAAATTTTTGCTATCGAGTTTATATTTCATAAATTTTAGCTTAAAAAATCAATTACATCACACACATTTTGGCTTTGAAAAAAATTAATTTCTTAGGTTCAATTGATATATTCTGTCCTGAAAACTTTCATTTAATAAATTTTGACCGTCTTGTAAATCGCCATTAGGTATTACTACGCATTTGACAGATGTTTTTGTATGATATTACACTACCGACTAAAAGACGGCACGTCTACGTCTTACACATTGGGTGTTACTGATCATTTGGGTTATCATCTTAAAAAAATATAGCAGCTGTTAGGACAGCGTTTCACTGGGATAAAATATATTATCTGCTCAGATCGATAAAATTTGAGGAAAAAACACCAGCTGTTATCTAAAAGTGTGGTGGTATCAAATATCTAAAAACTTCGACAATGTTACTGGAGAAGTACAGTAAATATAGTGTCAAACCCTGAAAATGTGCGTTAAAAACATTCATGGTTTAATGTCATAAATAGAGATAATGTATACCTGGTTTATAAAATTTACTATTCCTACACAAAATTTTTGTTACATTTTCAATTAGGTTATGTCTTGGTATGATAACCATAATATAGGACATGAAGTGATGGAATTGTCTTTTCATTTTTTTTCATCAAAATCTATTTCACGAAGTGAGTAACTTGGCAAGGACATGTAATTGTATTAAGTAATTGATCAATCAATATTGTGTATTGTAATGATTGTTGTGTTTCATTTATTTATTTCTTGCTGCGAAAAAAAAGTCCATGATACAAAACACGAAACCCGCCGCATGTTGAAAATGACGGGTACAAGTATTTTATCAGACAAGAATATTTTTTATTAAAAAGCAGCCAAGTTAAATAAGTCCGTGTGTTAAAAGTTGTTGGAGTTTTAAAAAAGCTTTTGTCACCAATTCTTTTTAGTTTTGATTCAGATGTAAATTTTACATTAACCCAATCAAAATGTTTCCAAAAATGATATTGGGTAAAGAAAATATGACTGTAAAACATGATATTGGGTTTAACTCGTGTGGACACATGGACATTGCTTATCGGTCGTATTTCTATTTAATTGATCCTACGTGAAATTTCAATGAAAACAGTCACCTCCTATTGCACCCATCTACAAGTCGTATTCACATAGTGAAGATGCTTTAATTGGTCGATGGATAGATTGTTTAACTACCATACCAAAACGCCTTGATTTCGAATTCATGTTCTAATCTCTATACCGGAGGTTTCTACAATATCAACATTGTCTACGGGGATTGTATTAAGTGTATGACGTCATCTCATTTATTTTACCAGACCTAGACAAGAACGCTACCTACTTTAATTGCATTAACTAAAATTCTCCGTCGTCTTATTTAAAAAAAAATAAAGCAAATGGCATTTAAGACGGAAATTACAAACTACAAGACCCGCTTTAGAAAAATGACCCAAGAAAAAAAAACAACACAACCATACATGATAATTCTTCCATCCCATTACAGTAAATCACTGGAAAAACTACATAATTCTTTAAAATTGATTGTTTGAGACGACAAGGGTGACCTCAAACAGACACTTTGTTTCTAAATTCACCAATTAACCATGTGTCGATTTCATATGGTGATCCCTTTCGTTGATAAGTGGTAAGGCGTTTAACTATTAAACAAAACTTCTCATGATTAAATCTGTATAGAGATATTACACCTATTTTAAGTCAGTTTGAACCTATGATTATTAAAAAAATATATCAACATTGATTACCGCGAGTAAAATTGTGCGTGACATCGTGTTATTTCGGACATTTTCGTATTTAAGATTCACAGACATCACCAAATCAGGACAATGCAACTACTAACGTGTCTGTGATTACGGTTTATTAAGTCCAGATCATAATTTGTTAATTCGAAAAATAGTCGTTTGGTATCATCGATTCTAAAATCCGTTTTCAAAGAGAGGAGGGGAATACGAAGAAAGGGGATTTGACTGACATGGTATCTACTTTAATCTGTTTTTCTATTAACAATAATCTGAATCGAATAAAAGTGTTCATCATAATTTCAGTGTTGAGTTCACTTCTTGAAACGAAACGAATGTACTCGTATTTGTTACACCCTGCACTATCTTTGATTTATCTCTTCTTCGTTTGGTGGGTAAATTATCTTTACGGTCGCATCATTGGACACGCGTGATAATTATTTTTTAATGAAGATGTGTATATATCAAGATCTTTTTTAGTTAAATAATGGAATATTTTTTTTTTTGATGCTAGAAGTTTTAAATTCATGATGCGATGGTAATGGCGAGGTGACACAAAATAAAATGAAATATTTAGAATGCAGTGTCCAATGAGGGTTCGACAAATGGATGATGCCAAGTCTGCAAAGATAGATCATCATCAAGCCCTACTGCAACCTCCTCGTGGTGTCGAACGGTAACAGGTCAAGCTGGCCAACTGCAGAGGGCGACAAGAATAGGCAATGGCAAACCATTCTTGTAACTTTGCCGAGTTAACTGCATGAATAAGTCCAAAAAGTTAAACGGTGACAGCGTAAAGGGGAGCATGTTTTCACGGAAGACTGCTGCCTCGCTCGGTTGGGAGCGTGATGTTCGTCAGGTCACACCGAACCGTCAGCCAGTTACTAGGCGAAATAAATTTAACAAATGTGACAAAACCAAAATTGGGACATGGAATGTCAGGACCTGTGCCCAAAAAGGAAAACTAAACAACATTCTGAAAGAAATGAAACGGCTCCAAATAAATATTCTTGGCCTGGCAGAGATGAGATGGAAAGAGCAGGGAACCATGTCAAAACAAGAAAACAACATGACATATAAGATCATATGGAGTGGTGGAACCTCTTTCCAAAAAGGAGTAGGGATGATCTTAGACCAAAAATCAACCAAATTTTACAAAGGGCACGTAGCAATCTCAGACAGAGTTTTGCTGGTTAAGCTAAGAGGACCTGTAGTTGACACCAATATTATTCAAGTTTATGCACCAACAGAAGAGGCGACAGATGCAGATATGACAGAGTTTTACCATTCACTAGACAAAGCAAAACGAATGTGTAAATCACAAGAAGTCATTATGGTAATGGGGGACCTAAATGCTAAGATTGGCAGAGGCAGAGATGGTGACATAATCGGACCACATGGACTCGGAGACAGAAATGAACGAGGAAACATCTGGGCAGATTGGTGTAGAACAAATAAATTAATGATTTCAAACACCTGGTTTCAACAACACCCAAGAAGAACCTGGACATGGCAATCACCAGGGGACAGAGCAAGGAACCAGATAGACTTTATAGCAGTATCATCAAGATTCAGAAATGGCATATTAAATTGCAAAACCTACCCAGGCGCCGATGTAGACAGTGACCATGTCCCAGTTGTTTGTACAGTAAGGATAAAGTTTAAAGCTATTCAGAGAACAGCTGGTAGAATAAAGAGGGATTACAGGTTATGCAAAGACAATGGCATACAAACAAAAATGAGAGAAGAATTTGAAAATGCACTCATGATACAAAGCCAAAGTGAACCTGATAATGAAAAATGTGAAAAACAATTTGATATATTCCAAAAGTGTGTCAAAGCAACTGCAGAAAAGCATTTACCAATAGCTCAAATAAACAGCAAAAAGGAATGGATGACAAATGAAATTCTAAACCTATTTGAAGAAAGACGAAAATGCAACAGAGGGTCTGCAGAATACCAAACATTGAACAACCACATTAAATCCAAATGCATCGAGGCACACGAGAACTATCTAGACTGGAAATGCTGCGAAATCGAAAGAGAATACAAACCCAACCCCCAACAAGCTCACCAAAGAATAAAAGAACTATCAGGGAAAAGGAAAAGCAAAGCAGCAGGAAGTTGTATCCAAAACAAACAAGGGGAACTGCTATTTGAAGAACAACATATAGAAAGCCGATGGGTAGAATACATAGGCGAACTGTACAATGATCCAAATAGAAATGAACCACCACTGAAATTCAAAGAACCATTAAGCGGACCAAACATCACCAAAAGTGAAATTGAACATGCCATGGAACGAATGAGGGATGGTAAAGCAACAGGCCCTGATGAAATATCTGTAGAGGTATTAAAAAGCCTAGGAGATCTAGCAATTGATGAACTTCACATATTATTCAACAATATATACAATACTGGGAAAATTCCAGAAGATCTCTGTAACTCTATTTTCATAACAATACCAAAGAAAGCAGGTGCAGTCAGATGCGAAAATTTTAGAACTATAAGTTTAATAAGCCACATCAACAAAATACTGTTGCGTATAATTATCAACAGGCTAAGGAATAAGTTTAACCCCGAAATCGCAGAAGAACAATATGGATTCCAACCTGACAGAGGGACAAGGAACGCAATATACCTCCTCCGTGTTTTAAGTGAAAGAGCTATACAGGTTCAGACCCCACTATACCTCTGTTTTGTCGACTACAAAAAAGCTTTTGATAGAGTACGCCACGAAGAAATACTAAAACAACTGCACTCCATTGGCGCTGATGAGAAAGACCTCAGACTCATGCAAACATTATACTACACCCAGCAGGCATCTATCAAAATCGGAAACTCTACAGGAAATTCCATTCCTATTAAGAAAGGAGTCCGTCAAGGGTGTGTTGCCTCACCAGATCTGTTTAATCTATACCAAGAAACAATCATGAGGGGCATAAATAATATGGAGGGAATAAAAGTGGGAGGTCACAACATAAATAATATAAGATACGCAGACGATACGGTACTCATTGCAACATCAGAAATCCAACTTCAAAAGATTGTTGACAAAGTGGTAGTAGATAGTGAAGCCAAGGGAATGGAAGTGAATATCACCAAAACGGAATGCATGGTAATACAGAAAAACCCCGAAAACAACAACACCTGCAATATAACGATTCACGGCGAGCAACTTACCAACGTAGAAAGTTTTAAATACCTAGGTTCAATAGTGACAACAGATGGAAGATGTAACCGAGACATACGAGCAAGAATAACTCAAGCCAAACAGGCCTTCATGGACCTGGGAAACATTTTGAAAAACAAACAGATGTCGTTCGGGATTAGATTCCGAGTCTTGAAGTGCTACGTGTGGCCAATCTTGTTATACGGATGCGAAAGCTGGACTACAAATGCAGAAACACAAAAGAACATTGAAGCTTTTGAAATGTGGTGCTTGAGAAGGATGCAGAGAATATCGTATACTGCACACAAAACGAACGAAGAAGTGCTAAAACAAACATACCAACAAAGGAAACTAATGCCCTTAATAGTGGATCGACAACTATCCTTTTTCGGACACATAGTAAGGAAAGATAAGAATGAATACCTGGCAAGTTGTGGAAAAATACCTGGTAAACGCGCCCGGGGGAGACAAAGAAAAACACTCATAGACCAACTGAAGGGCTTCACCAGCCTAACAATCCAAGAGCTGTTTGAAAAGGCAAGAGACAGGGAGGAATGGAGAGAGATAATTCATGCAGTATCCAAAGCCTGGACCAGGCATGGAACCTAGAAGAAGAAGAAGTCCAATGAGGCGAGATAATCAAAATTACAGTCACAGTTACTTAAGTTGATAGTATAGTATTTTTTTTCTATAACGTTTTCGCGAAGTCTTGTGATGAATGACTAAATAACTCGAACTAATTATTTAGAGCAGCTGTATTCCATTTATTGAATTAGACTGCAAAATATGAAGAAGGAGGGGGGTTACACTTGGAGATGATCGCTGTTAACTAATCATCGTTGTCAATTGGGTGATAACACGAACGGAATAAAGATGTACTATCGAAAAGTACTTTCAGCTTGATCCAACAGACCTAGCTACCTTATCATTGTGTTGTATGGATAGGGGAATAAAAACAACAAAACAAAACAAACAAACTCGAACCCACTCCTTTTGTGTGTAAAGCGAGAGCTCTACCAATTGATGTTCCCTTCTAGAGGTTAGGTAGCGCACTTTTATCCTATCGATCAGAAGACTGGTGATAATAATGTAACTGTATTACAAACCAGTATTTAAACGAGAGAACATCTAAAAAAAAAAAATAACAATAATAATTTTAAAAAGCAGTCAGAACGTAGGGTTTTGACTTTTAACGTAAAATAAACCACCAGGTGCAGTTGTAAGAAAGAAAACGAATACCAAGACTGTTTCTCACGATATTTAATCTTCGAGGTTGTTTGAAAACGGGTTTATCTAAATATAAACACGAGAGGGCGATAAAGCCTGTGAACTCTCAAGCAGGGAGGGTAAATGTGTTCCAGATGTGGGTGTGGAAACACGCTCAAAAGCTAATGAGATTTGTAGATATTTGTTATTGGAAAGTTTATAATAATTCTCTTAAAAAAAATAGTTCTAAGTCCAGGAGTCAGACCTGGGAATTGAATAACACGCCTTATACGATAGCGTGGTCCAGCGGCGTGGTCTTTGCTTCGTATCTTAAAGGTTTCAAGTTCGACTACCGTTACGCGGAATTTTTTAGAAAGTGCTAATATTTTCTCACGACTGTAAAACAGGTAATTATTTTCTGGCGAGGGCTGGAAAGTAAATAATTGGTTAAGATGAAAGCGAGATAGTACGTTTGAAGAACGCGAGAGACATTTATTTTCCAGATGTGTGCGTAATTATTTGTGCGAGAGACATTCCGATGGTGTCAAGTACCGACGTATATTTTCCAGTTGTGAACGTAATTATTTGTAATCATAACAAGACTGATGTGAGAATAGCGTTGAGTGGCATTAAGCCGGATGTGTATAAGGTTATATTTAAATAGCAAAACACATTAACGAAATGTTCCCATGGGAACTTTTAATTTCCTTTTTTAGAACAGACATTTTTAAGGTATACAATGGGTATGATCTATCACGGTTCTAACACAATGGAACATTTCATCTGGTTCTACATTGAGAATTAATGCTTTCACAAGACCACTCATTTTACGACGACACTGTCCCGACAAAAATATATTTCAAAGAACCAATCAAACGGACGAAACTATGACAATATGATATCCGATCAAGATCGGAGAATTTGAAAGAACCAATCAAAAATGATTTAGACTACCGGCTGCTCTGAATGACCTTGACCTATTTTTTTTGTGCGGCGCTGCTGTGCGGCTGACGCCTGAGCTATTCGCCCTTTGACCTTTGAGAGAATCAATGGACTTTTAATTGATTAAATTAATAAGTCATTAGACTCAGGAGTAAGAAACCAATTTAAAAGAACAACGCGGCTCAGCGTTAGAGTCCTTGGACTGTACTGCGTAACCTCAATTTGCGCTGCGGCGCTGCGGCGCGGGTGAACCAGTCGGAACCTAATAACACCGGGATAGGATCCTTTTTAATCAGCTGTATAGCCCTATTATTACGCAATTAAACATTCGATACATCATCGATGGCAAATCGAACACTCAATAAACACACGCTCAGGTAGGTCACATGACCTTGCAATACAAAATCGAACTCAAAATACCAATCAATACAACATCGAACTCAAAAAAAACAAACCACTCTATACAACAACGAACTCAAAATACCAATCAATACATCATCGAACTCAAAACAAAATACCAATCAATACAGCATCGAACTCAAAACAATACCATTCAATACATCATCGAACTCAACATATCGATTAACAGGTAAAAAAACAATCATCCTCATCCTCCGTCAAAAAACGGTTTCTAACTATTTACAACCGTATATACTACTTATATAATATATATATATATATATATATATATATATATATATATATATATATATATTATATAATATATATAATATATATATAATAGTTTTTTAACTCATTACTACATCTTATGTGTCATGGTCTCAAATGAGTAAAGAGCTACTCGACTATGCAAAAACAAAGATATGAAGAATAAGGCCCCAGAATTTACCAGTTACTTTAAAATGAAGAACAGTTAACGATTTCTTTAAGATGAAAGAGAAAGAAGAATGAAATGTAATTAAATGAGATGAATAATAA
Source organism: Berghia stephanieae (assembly GCF_034508935.2). Taxonomy (NCBI): domain Eukaryota; kingdom Metazoa; phylum Mollusca; class Gastropoda; order Nudibranchia; family Aeolidiidae; genus Berghia; species Berghia stephanieae. The sequence goes on along the minus strand of NC_088372.1, from coordinate 17,049,324 downwards.
GGATTTTGGCAGTTACAAATAGAAAGATTGAGATATTACGTAACTTATGATTATATAATATCAGGTTTGTAAGGTTCCACTTCCAGGCAGTTGAGAAGTGTTGAATTACCTATTCCTCCGAAGGCGGGCTCAGGTTTGATCTTTGATCCTTCAATGGCAGCAATGTCGAAGGCAAAAGCTCCGGCGTCTTGATGGTGGAGATAAAAATATCCACAAAGTAACAAAAGATAAAAATCTTCAAATATATGGATGTATAATATCAGGAATGTAGCGGCTGGCCGTCCGGCATAGATTGTAGAGAGAAGTGAGTGTAGAATGTTAGACCTATCAGCTTTTATAATAAGTGGCGACGTGACAGAATGTAGAACGAAAAGTATTCACTAATTAGAAATTAATTCGAGGGAAGGCTATAAAAGGAAAGATGATCTAATATTAGAAGTTAAAGTTTTTCTAAGCCTACCGAAATAAAAGTGGAGTGAGATAAATTCAGTTCTTACTAAAATAAAAAATTAATAAGATAATTGTGAACAATCTTTACTGTGACATTATGGTTGCGCTCTCTCTCTCTCTCTCTCTCTCTCTCTCTCTCTCTCTCTCTCTCTCTCTCTCTCTCTCTCTCTCTCTCTCTCTCTCTCTCTCTCTCTCTCTCTCTCTCTCTCTCTCTCTCTCTCTCTCTCTCTTTTGCACATCCACACAAACACATTTTCACTTACGTTACTATTATAATCTGATATATAATATAATATATATATATATATATATGTATATATATATATATATATATATATATATATATACATACATATGTATATATATTATATGTATATATATTAATATATATATATATATATATATATATATATATATATATATATTTATGTTTACTTGAAAAGGCCAAATGCCGAAACGTTTGTTGTGTGTTGTTCCCTTTATGAGTTAGATTTACTCCCTCTATCTTTCTCTCCAAAGTGGTCAAAACATGGCGACCTCCTAATGGCATCTCAATTCTAAGAAAGTCGGAATTATTTTAAAAGTTTTAATGGGTTTCTTACTATGCTGCTAGAGGCTGTGGTCTGTAACAAAATAATAAACAAAAATGGATATAACAGCTTTAAAAAAAAAGAACACAACTCCAAAAACGGAACTTATCTTGCCTGTTGGTTGAAGAGATTTTTGAACCTGAAACTGTCCATGTTTGGAATTTCGTTCTATTTTTAAGCTGTTATATTCCTTTTTGTTTCATACTTTTAACGGGTTTCTTAGCATGTTTCTCGCATAGTGGGCAAGGGAGGGGGGGGGGGGTACTTACTCTGTCCTCTATCCTCCTATATCTGTTTTCTAACTAGCTTTCTGTCTTTAACTTGGAATGAGATTACTTGGTTTTGTCCTGGCTCGGGCCGGATACCTGGCTGAGATGGAAACGGTCAAATGTGTTGTTAATTTTGGGAGATGATATTTTTTCATTGTAAATAATCCCCCCTGTTATGTACTGTGTTATGTTTTGTATACATATTATATATGATTTGTAAACTTTTGAAAATTGTCCTCTTAGTGGCGACCTGTGCTTGTGTCTGGATCAAACTTTTAGGTGAACTCAAAATAAGTACGTTGATAGCGTGCTCTTGGAATCTACATCTGCTTCCTATTTGAACCTATTCCCCTGTAGCTTTCGCTTTCTGCGTGCTTCAATTGTAATTCTATAACTTTTTACTTTCCCATTTTTTACCTGGCACTGATATGACCTTGATGTGTTGAGAGTGCCGTAAAACTCTTAAAAACATAAGAGAACCCTTACTATGTTTGCGACAGATACGTGTTGTACACATGCTGTTCTTCCAGCATATTCATCTTTATCAAGCTAAATTATGGTCAGTACAAGAGATTTTAAAAACTCATACTCATATATTCTTGTACGAAATGAGAAATCAGAGGGCTATCATCTAAGTCACATAAGGACAAAACCCACCTCTTCATAACCTTCACAAATTTTTGAGCGAAACTGAATGAAATTATCAAAACATTTCCACGGATTTATTTAGTCACTCATAATTAACCAATACATTGATGGATCGTCTAATCGGTTCATTTTTTATTGAACTCACCTCGTATAAAAATCAATTCATTTTGTGCCAAAACCACACGTGTATTTGAAATTAGAAAAAATATGAATGGTGCAATGTCTGGTTTAAGGAGGAGACAAAATTTCATTTAATTAAAAAGAAGTGATAATGCTCCGACGCCTGGAGCGTGATACATAGGCGCTCAGCGTGTACATCCCGTAGAATCGCCCTATTAATGTGGATTGATTTCAGAGAGATCTGCAAATCCTATGAATTCATCGTTGCTAATAGATAATCATGATATACAGCAATAATTAATGGTTCATATATCTTTCTGTGAATCTAACTTTCACAATAAATATCTAATGGTTAAGATAGAATTAAGTTCCACTTCCACTTATATTTGACAATCAATGTTTGTCTGATATATTCTGTGTTAAAAATATTACTATGCGTATTTACATATTTTTTACGATTACGACATCATTGAGCACTTAAACATCGCCACATTAATTTGCTTATCTTTGCGAATAGCTTATCAGGTGGGAGCCGTGGTTCTTAGCCGCTCTAACAGTGTCTCCGGTATTGAATGTTGTGTACCGGTCTGATGCAATGATGTCAGGCTGGAATTCCTCTTCACATGCCAGCTTAAGACAAGATTGAAATCTGGTTTGATATGATGAATATAATGTCCAAAGCATCAGATTCCCCTTTTAAACATATTTGGCCTGTCTGCGGGAATTGTGATCCCTCAGACAGCAGTACATACAGACTTCAGCTTATGATGAGGATAATGTTTGCGAAGAGCGGCCCACCATCCATGTTCGTCTATTTTGTCTCGTGGTATGATACTCGGTTTCGAGCCTTGCTCGGCCCATAGCGAGTCCTTGGAAAAGGCTATTTACTCATATTATCTCACTTTACTCTGGTGTAAAATGAGTACCTGGAAGTTAACAACGTTGCCTATGTCGGAAAAATTGTAATATCGCCCAACCGGAGTCATGTTTCGTTCTACATGTTACGTGTTGACGTTGGTAAGGGACCCCTTGTAAAGCCCTTTGAACAAGTTTACAAAATGTTGCACTATATAAAAGCTCAATTTAAAGATCAATGGTTTGCTTCAAGTTCAAGGCTTGTCTAAAGTCAGACCTAGAAAACAAATTGTTCAAATGGTACAAACGGCTAAACAAGCCAAATAATATCATAGTAAAATAGTCTGCTGCGTGAACGTTATAAGTATAGATACATTAATAAAATATGCCAGCGCGAGGATTCATTAAGGTACATACAGGATACAACATTACAAGACTGTGTTTGTTTTGATAAAATAACAAGATTGTAGAGTATGATCAAATTACGTATATTCAAGTCATAATGCTACAATGCATATCAAATTCATAATGGAATAGTACAATCATTGACTATATGAAGAGTAGGCAGATAATGTTCACACGTAGTCTGTAAATCAGAAAACAAATCAGAGTTTTCACTCACCCCACATTTTGAATCGTACACCACTAATAGAATAGCTGGAAAAGCCTGTTACTGGGAAGGTATATAATTTGGAGGAGAATGATTCGTCTCAATGTTTGGGTTTCATAAGGTTCATGCGAACGCATGCTCAATCCACAGGCGTCTTTGTTTTGACGCTAGTGTGTGGAGCTGTGTTTGGCGTGTATCCCAATGTTTACCACTTAAACAATGTCCATTGCTCGGTGCCCGGATGAGTGTGGCGAAACAGGTGGATTAAGGTTTTCTGGCACATGGGAGTGAAGTGTCATTCTCCACAGGGGAGATAATTGCTTGGTCAACTCATTTATCAGATGGCTGCTCTCAGTGTAAGGTACGAATAATACCATGTTGAATTTCCATCGTGACAAATTGTTCTCTTGTCCAATGTTGTGAAATGTGACGCTGAAATTAACTTCGGGTGGGTTGAAAAGAAAAAAAAACAGAATTGAATGGGTGTTGTGCAAAATTTGGTTACACTGACATTCTAAAGTAGATAATTGTTATATTCATATGTACATTACTTTGGAAAAAAACCACGAAGCAGATGTGAGATTTTACAATTATTGACTTGTTAGGCTATGTGGTCCTGTGGTTGGACACTTGTCTTTCGATCGGAGTATCATGGGTTCAATTCACGCTTTGAGCGGAGTATAGTCAAATCATTAGATAAGACTCACATTATCTTATCGTGCACATGTGTAAAAAGAGTCCCTGGCCGTGAAGACATCGTTGTCTCTGTCGGGAAAAAATGTAATATATATCACCTCACGGGCGTCATGTTTCGTCCTGTGTGTTAAAAGTTGCATTTGGTTAGGGACCCCTTGTAATACGCATTGAGCACGGTTAGTAGACATTGCGCTAAATACAACTTGATGTTTGTTTGTTTGTTTGTTGTCAATAGAACACAAGACGTACTCTACACCTTGCAGGGAAGAAGAAAATTAGGAAGACGTTGATTAAAATATTCACGAATACATGCATATTTTGAAAAAAAAAGGATTAACATGAAAAACATATCAGCAACATTGGAGTCTTGTATTTTAATTTGTTTTGATTACTCCAGGAGAATTGAGAATCAGGTGAAAGTTTAGATATATAATCCTAACAACATTCATCTATTTCTCCTATTGATCTGGGTATTCACTACACCACGAACTATTATTAAGATTGGCGACTCCTTTTTGCTTAGGTAATTGTCTATATTCGGATTTCAACCGCATAAATGTTTCCTGAATAACCATGTCGAAGATAAGGATGATGTTATGAACTTTTACTGTTGTTGCTTTTTAAAACGATATCAACGCTACAGTTAGGGGAATTGGGTCCATAAAACCATTGAATAGTGCAAAAAAGGGTAAAAAGAATGAAAAGTGTATATATTATAGAACATGAAAAAGCCAAACATTTATGTTTTAGAACCACTCTCTGAGATCAGTAGCAGCTGAGATGCAAGTTAATTAAATTAAACTAAAATTTCGATCTTTGGTTTGTGTAAAAAAATTCAAAACGATTAGTGACTAATTTTAGCGTTAAACGTCATTTTCCTTGAAATAACTTTTGGTTAACTAGTTGTTTACAATGTACTTTAGTCAAATTGTTTTCTTTTGCTAATATTGATGGACTTCTACCACACACAAATCTATATTATGACCTTTTCTGTGTATGATATAATAAGTAAAACCATCATCATCATCATCATCATCATCATCATCATCATCATCATCATCATCATCATCATCGTCGTCGTCGTCGTCATCATCATCATCATCATTATCATCATCATTATCACCATCATCATCATCATCATCATAATGAGGCGGAGTATTCTGTCAAGCTATTGACGCAATCCACAGGGGATTTAAAGTGTTTGCACATCTTTTTAGTCAATTCTACTCATAGTAGGGGGAATAAGGCCCAAAAAAAAAAAAACCATTGAATTTTGCAAATCAGGATTGAAAGCATGAAAATTACATATGTTGTAGAATATGAAAAATCCTATAATTTATGATATAAAACCACTCTGAGAGATCAGTATTAGTTGAGATACAAAGTTTTTTTTATGATTTGAAAATTTGGAAATGGACGACAAAAATTTATTTCATTTTTATTGTGTAAACATTCGAGCCAAGCCGACCCAAGGTTGTTTCACGTCATCCTTCGGATTCCCATTGGTGACTATTTTTAGCGTCGATGCGGATGTTTTCCTTTCCCTTTACTTTTGATTCACGAAGCATATAAATTATTTAATCGTAACTATTATTCAATTTCACTTGCTTAAAAGGACGTCTAGCGAGCAATATTATACTCGTATAATATGAGATTGTTCTGCATCTGATTTAATAAGTATAATCAATTGCTCTAAAACGGATGGGCAGACGGGCAGACGAACAGAGGGGTACGCAAAACACACTTGCAGAACACAGCTCAATAAATGCCTATAACCGTCATCATTATCATCATCATCAACCACCATGATGCTGTATTGTGGCAAGTTATTCCCGTACGTTAATATCTTCATGAGGACAATGGGAGAATGTTCTATTTGTACTGCTGTGTCATTATGTAAGGGATTGCACATATTTTGCCTGCTGATGATGAGCCTTTAACAGAAAGAACGAGAGAAAGAAAGAAAGAGAGAGAGAGAGAGAGAGAGAGAGAGAGAGAGAGAGAGAGAAGAGAGAAGAGAGAGGGGGGGGGGATAGATAGATAGATAGATAGATAGATAGATAGATAGATAGAGATAGAGGAGAGAGAGGGATATATATATATATATATATATATATATATATATATATATATATATATATATATATATGAAAGGATATTGCATATGCCTAATAAAGGAATTCGTTTGCATGATTTTATATACACATACAATAGCAAAAATAACTGCTCCCAGAGACTGGCACAAGTGTTTGATATGCCAACAAGATAACCCAGACCGTTTAGAATGTCCCTCTAAGTCGAGGAGATATGACAAAGGGCAAGGCTATGAAACTCTTTTTGAAAATTTAACACAATTCAATTCTTTGATTTGTGATGAAAACAAGTTGGATGTATATGGGTTTTTTTAATTCATCAGAAAGAAATGAGATTATTGAAAGCTTAAAACAAAATGATGCTAAGTGGCCGGCATAAGTATTGTTGCGTAAAATTTAATGCCAACAAAATTATGCGATATAATTAAAGAAATCTACAAGAAAGGCCCTACAAGAATTCCAAACTTCGTCATTTGAATGGGAGGAATCACCGAATGAAATTTGTTTCTGCACCCATGAGAATAATGACACATCATTTAAAATTAGAGATTGGCTGTAATAAACAAACGTGCTTTTCTTTGTAAAAACATGGAATTGGGAGTGATGACAACAGACATGAACGAAAATATTCGTGAAATAGCGTTATCAATCAAAGATTCTGAAATGTTGTCATTTATTTCGAAGGAGATTTAATCGCCCAGGAGGCACATTGCCAGAAGATTTGTCACGCACGATACATAAAAAACAAGCTTTAAAAGATGTCACTGCTGATGATAATTATTAGACTGTTAATCTACATATATTAGTTTTGTTTATTGTGATCGTATAGTTTTATTACTTAGTTGTGTTGGAATTTTTCTAAAAAAATTCACTCAACAAGATCAGATTCTTGAAATCTTGTATGTTTATTTACTTTCTTAAATATTTAATCAAACGTTCTACATTTTAATATTTTATGGCCATCATCCTAACGTTATTCCAATGAACTTCATCTTCTTTATCTTAATTCTTTAGACTTTAAATTTGATTTCATAGTTCCTCAGTTCTCATTGTTAATTAGCTCGGCAATTGTAAGTTACCTTAAATTCGGATTGTCCCTGAATGCCATGGCTAGAGTCAACACAACTGACTGGTCGTCCGATGTTCCTCTTCCCCTTCTTCTCTTCTCTCTAATTTGCCCCCTCTTTTATAACAACCAGCAGTGCTTAAACGTGACTTGGCATGTCAAAATCTTATCAATTAATCTGCATGTATTACAAAATAGTGTTTCATAATAGTCGTGACCCATCTGGTCATTTAAGTAAATCAAGATAGTGCCTGGCAGAGATAAGATGTAAGTCCAACCTTCTTATATAATGATGATGTCACAATTCTTGAAATAAGTCGAGCTTTTGTTAACATTATATCTTTTATAGAAGAGAACCCTGCAACAAATGCGACGATCGACATGAACCACTGTGGAGCTTATTTTCAGAATTGTCAAGTGTTCATGTAAGAGAGAATGTATTGGCACCCGATGCAAGTATTTAAGTTCCGGTTTGCCTTGCACCGACTTGTGTAGATGTTAGAGTGTTGGACAGTACAGTAATGAGTGAAATTATCTCTGGAGATAAAGATAAATGGAGTAAATCTGACTCATGAATGAACAACACAAATCAAAAGACATTTCGGCCCTTGGCCTTTATCAAGTAAACACAGAATACACACACACACACACACACACACACACACATATATATATATATATATATATATATATATATATATTGGATTGTCATAATAATGTAGGCAAAAATGTGTACATGTGTGTCGTGTGCTAAGTGAGTGGTAGGCAATGGAAGAAAGAGAGAGAGAGAGGATAGGGAGAGAGAGAGATAAGAGAGAGAGGAGAGAGAGAGAGAGAGAGAGAGAGAGAGAGAGAGAGAGAGAGAGAGGAGAAAGAGATTGAAAATATATATGATTAAGAATAAGTAGGAGGTATAATAATAAATAAAAAGAATAAGAATAAATTATGATAATAAAATAATAATAATAATAATAATAATAATATAATAATAATAATAAATAATAATAATAATAATAATAATAATAATAATAATAATAATATAATAATAATAATAATAATAATAATAATAATAATAATAATAATAATAATAATAATAATAATAATATAATAATAAATAATAATAATAATATAATAATAATAATAATAATAATAATAATAATATAATAATAATAATAATAATAATAATAATAATAATAATAATAATAATAATAATTAATAATAATAATAATAATAATAATAATAATAATAATATATAATAATAATAATAATAATAATAATAATAATAATAATAATAATAATAATAATAATAATAATAATAATAAATATAATAATAATAATAATAATAATAATAATAATAATAATAATAATAATAATAATAATAATAATAATAATAATAATATATACTTTATTCATCAAAAAAAAAATGAAATTCGTTTTCAGACGTGGCATGAATAACAATTTATAAACACAAAGTTGAGAATCTATGGCGACAATGTATACATATATATATATATATATATATATATATATATATATATATATATATAATATACATATATATATATATATATATATATATGTGTGTTTGTGTGTGTGTGTGTGTGTGTGTGTGCAAATGTACAAACATGTAAAAATATACAACTTAGAACCAATAGCAATACCTTATACAGTGTATATTAATTTAATAAATTGAGATAGGCCATACCTTTGGCCTTTGGTCCGAACTTGTGAGTGTATATTTAAAATGATAATTAATATTTAATTTAAATCACAGTTGGACGTTATAAATTCGAACGCCATGTGGAAAAATGAATTACGGTGACGTGTTGTCTTTGTTTTTATAGATATAAGGCGACGGCTCCTCATGGAGAACTTAATATTAATATTTTCGAAGGGGGTGATCGCCATCCTTCATAACTTTCTCCATTTTACTTAGAAAAAATCTCTTGAACAGTTCTTCCACATTGGAAATTTGGTATGTACTTTCTCAATTTTCCGATCAATTTTTTTAATGTCACAAATACTGTCATTTCCACACCATGCTGCAATACAAAAAATAATAACGGTCTCCAAAACAAATCTATAAAGAAGGGTGCATAACGTTTTATCTATGTCAAATTCTGAAAGTTTCCGATTAAAATACATTCTTTTGTTCAATTTATAGATAACAGCATCGGTTTGTAAATGCCACTGCAATTTATTGTGAATTAAAACACCCAAATATTTGTAAACCGAAACTTGCTCAACAGCTTGATTTTTAATTTAGAGCGGAGTGATGGAATTTGTGTTCTTCCTAAAATCAAAAATCATTTCTTTGGCTTTTCCTACATTTAATTTCAGGAAGTTATTTTCACAACAACCAACAAATCTGTCGATCGCAGATCTTTCATCATCTTTAAATATTAACCCTTGAAGGGCAGTGTCGTCAGCAAATTTCAAAACTGGGACCAAGTTACTTGTACAGTCATTTCCAACAAATTGAATGCATTCCAAAACTAATGTCTAAGAAGGATTCTGAGGGTATTTTAAACAATGAAGTAATTTCTACGAATTGGCTAAATGCACAAAATTGAACCCGTATCTGAAACTGTAAAAAAAGAAGTAGGTGGAAATGGACCAGACATGACCTCAGGATGGATTTGAGTGCCATTCCCAGGATAGCCCTCAGTTGACCGTTTTTGTGTGGGAAATATTATCTTCGTAGTAAATAACAGCATCTTAACCGTATCCATTACTTTAAAGACAGCACAGTCGGGAGAACGGTCGTCTTACAAGTGAGACGATCAGTTAAGACATTTCTTTGATGACGTAAAAGTGACATTACTTCCCCGCCCGATGGGGAAACGGTTTTGGGAAAGATGGGGAAGGAATACTTTTGATTGTCACCGACATATCTGCACCGACATCTGCATATCATTACAGCGTGACGACCGGGGTACTGTTATATATTAAAAAAAGAAAGGCCCCGTAGAGTGTATCGAGCTTTGGCTGTGAGCAGACCAGTGTTATCAGTAGACAATGCTGGAAACACAAATCGTTGTGTGTTTATGTGGCAATGTGGTCTTGTGGTAGGTCAGAGTTCGAGTCCCACGATAAGCGACACACAGAAAAAGGAAGATGCCTTAACTCTTATTCTCTCACCATATTCATGTGTTAAATGTCCACTTATGCGGCTAAGTGGTCCATCCAGCGGTATGGCATTCGCTTTCGGATCGGAAAGTCCTGGGTTTCAGCCACGCATGACGTATAGTTGAGTCCTTGGAAAAGGCTCTTTACTCACATTCTCTCAGCTTACTCAGGACAGGTATAAATATATTACTTGGCCGTCAACAGTGTTGTCTCTGTAGATTAAAAATTGGTAATATTGCCTAACATAAGGTGTCATGTCTCTTTCTAGGTGTTACGTGTTGCTTTTGGTCAATGGTCCCTTTTACAGGTCTTTATCTTGAAAAGAACTTTGAGAACTTTTAGTGGATATTGTTCTATATGAAAGTTCAAGTTTTTTGGGTTTTTTTTACATAACTGTTAAAAACGTTGTTGGGTAAAAATTATAATATCGCCTAACTAGCACCATGTCTGGTCTTACATTAAATGTTACTGCTACCCAATACACGCTTGGAAAGTGCGATTATTATCCCTTCAGTTGATATAGTGCCATATAGTCTTTTAAAAGATAAAACAAAAATAGAAATATTTCTCTCGCTATATTCCGATACTAGTTTAAACACAAACAATAACGTAGAAACAAGACAAAACTAGTATTCTTTTTGTGTAAAATTTATTGATTTTTTGCAGACTGTTGAAAAGTCTCAGATAATCAAATCCGGTCATTTAATAATCCATTTTATAAAATCGAGCAGTAGACTGAAATTAGCACACACGACGCAACTTAAGTATCTATGTCCACTGTTAGAATTGATCAATGCCATAACTCTTTGCCTCGTTGGTGATGTTAACTGATCGAATGTTTCTGCTGCTATGCCAGTCCAAACAGTAATCAGTCTGTCGAAAAGACTCTAGAATTTTGCACAACATTCTTGGATTTATGGTTGTTTTTTTTTTTAGCATTCACTTCATAGAATCTTGATTATGTTCAAAGGGATTCATCTCAGGTGACACAGTTGGCCGCGTGTTCATCACATTTACATTTGAATCATTTAGGAAAGCTGATATTATTCGGCCTCTATGTGCTGAGACGTTATCAAACTGAAATTTTACCACTTGATTCTGATTCCGAATAAACGGGGTAGAGCTCCTCAAATTTGAATTTCACGGAGACTCATTAGTGAAGAAAAACTATTGGGACAATTAATAGTTAAGGGATTAAAATTGAATTTATCATTAAAACAGATGATTTGTCAACAAAATCGACTTTTCAACAATTTTACTGCAAACTACGTAAGGTTCAAATTGACTTTTCATCAGTTGTTATTGATTTTTATTTAAAATCATAAAACAAATTAATTACTCTATGAAAATGCAAGAAGTGCTGTATTAATCAATAATGAGCTAAGAGACCCATTCAGCGCTACATTTAATGTCAGACAGAGTTAATAATACCGTGTTCAGTCCATATTTTGAAAGAAAAGAGCAGGAATCACTCGAAAACCACCAGAGCACAGTATCATTAGGGAGCAGAGCTCTAATTCAGCTTCGATTTGCAGATGCCATTGTCTTGGAGAAAACGAGTGATCACGAATTACTGTAATTTTCTTTGGTAATATAAAAGATAACCCTTATTAAACCTTGTTTTTATATTTGTTTGAGTTATGTCCCCTATAATACCGACAATGACTATAAAAGACAAAAGCAATATGAAGGCTGGTACTCAATTTGATCTTCCTGTCTTCCTGTAATTATTCTATTATTGCCACTGTTGAGAAGTAGAAAGTGATAAACAGTATTAGGCCTCATCATAGAGTCATGGTATTTGCCATCATAATACAATTTGACTACAACACTGATAATCTACCTTATTATTTTTCTAAATCCGTTTCTCGTCACAGAATAAACCTTTTATTGTATATGACAAGGTACATGAGGACAAGGAAAAAACAACAACTCTCCAATAGACATTCAATGGAGATGATCTGTGTGACATCGTAGAGCCAAACCCATAATGGAAACCTTTGCATCGGCTGACAAGTCTCCATTTCAAGAGCAAGTGAACACATTAAACAGCTATGTCAACCACCAAACGAACTTCAATTCCGCAAACCATTATAATAATTCTTCTTCTTCTTCTTCTTCTTCTTCTTCTTCTTCTTCTTCTTCTTCTTCTTCTTCTTCTTCTTCTTCTTCCTTCTTCTTTCTTCCTTCTTCTTCTTCTCCTTCTCCTTCTTCTTCTTCTTCTTCTTCTCCTTCTTCTCTTCTTCTTCTTCTTCTCTCTTCCTTCTTCTTCTTCTTCTTCTCCTTCTTCTTCTCTTCTTCTCTTCTTCTTCTTCTTCTTCTTCTTCTTCTTCCTTCTTCTTCTTCTTCTTCTTCTTCTTCTCTTCTTCTTCTTCTTCTTCTTCTTCTTCTTCTTTCTTTCTCTTTCTTCTTCTTCTCTTCTCTTCTCTTCTTCTTCTTCTTCTTCTTCTCTTCTTCTCTTCTCTTCTCTTCTTCTCTTCTTCTTCTTCTTCTTCTTCTTCTTCTCTTCTTCTTCTTCTTCTTCTTCTTCTTCTTCTTCTTCTTCTTCTTCTTCTTCTTCTTCTTCTTCTCTCTTCTTCTTCTTTCTTCTTCTTCTTCTTCTTCTTCTTCTTCTTCTTCTTCTTCTTCTTCTTTCTTCTTCTCTTCTCTTCTTCTTCTTCTTCTTTCTTCTTCTCTTCTTCTTCTTCTTCTTCTCTTCTTCTTCTTCTTCTTCTTCTTCTCTTCTTCTTCTTCTTTCTTCTTCTTCTTCTTCTTCTTCTTCTTCTTCTTCTTCTTCTTCTTCTTCTTCTTCTTCTTCTTCTTCTTCTTCTTCTTCTTTCTTCTTTTCTTCTTCTTCTTCTTCTTCTTCTTTCTTCTTCTTCTTCTTCTTCTTCTTCTTCTTCTTCTTCTTCTTATTATTATTATTATTATTATTATTATTATTATTATTATCATCATCATCATCATCATCATCATTATTATTATTATTATTATTATTATTATTATTATTATTATTATTTTTATTATTATTATTATTATTATTATTATTATTATTATTATTATTATTATTATTATTATTGTTATTAACATTATTATTATTATTATTATTATTATTATTATCATTATTATAACTATTATTATTATTAATATTATTATTATTATTATTGATATTATTATTATTTTCATCATAAGTAATATTTTTTCTTGACCCATATTTCACAATCCCTCTCTGAAAAAGAAAATCTTGCCATATTATGTCCCTGCTTTTAGTTTGGTTTGAATTTTATAGATTTTTTGAGGTGGCCCCTACTAGCCTGATCTGAAGATCACCCCTATAAATTTTATTATGTGAAATATTGTGTCCCTATGACCGCTAGTTTGAATTACTTATTGATAAAATACGACCGTTCTTCGTGGGGAAGACTTTCATAACTTTAAGTTAACTGAGAGGAAATCTCTTGAACAGTTCTTCCGCATTTGAAATTGACTGAGTATAACGTCTGGCCTTATTAAGTATCCTTTCTATTTACTTGATGTCACAAATGCTGAAATTTTCAAACCGTGCAGTATACAAAAAAAAATAATAATAACGGTTTCCAAAACAGATCTATAAATATGGGTGAATAAACTTTTGTCTATGTCAATTCTGAGAGTTTTCGAATAAAGTGCATTCTTTTGTTTAATTTAATGATAACAGCATCGGTTTATAAAT